>NW_019417203.1:114571-120085 GCF_000390285.2 Anoplophora glabripennis | reverse complement strand
GCGAAGAAAGAAGAGCGCCAGAAGAAAGGGCCTTAGCCGGCGGGGCCCAGCCAGGACAGGAGGAGGCCCCACGAACCGATCCAATCCGGCCGCGTTGGCGGTCCGGAATGACGAGGAAAGGGCCTACCTCTACGAGGCGTCCGGGCCTACAGCGCTGAAGTGGGTAAAGAGCGATAATCCCGCTCGACCCCGCTCCATCCGAGGTCATTTTTCCTGCCAAGGATATTGGCGCATCAGTCAGTCAGTTAGTCAGTTCCGAGTGAGCAGCCGACCTGTGCGGACGTATTTGTGCAGTGAAGTAGCAACGAGTGAACGTGAAGTGGGAGCCCCACACACCAGCCCGGTTAAAACGGGTAAGTCCCTTTATATTTTCTTAAGTGAATTTTATTTTATTGTGTACCATTTATTTTCACCATTATTGTGACTAAGACAAACGAAATAACTGACAGACAAAAAACCCAAAACATCACGTACGCCTCCGAAAGGGGAACCCCTAACGCGATCAATACATACACACAAACACACAAAAACACCCAAACACACACACCAAGACTAACATGACGGACTCTGACCACGACATGGACGACGACGCGACCAGTGAGAGATCCGCTTCACCTCCACCTCCTCAGACTCTCCAAACACCACGACAAAAGCTGACTTATATGACAAATTGCAGCAACAAAAACACGAAAATAAGACACTGAGACGACAAATACGCAAATTGACAGAACAAAACGACAGACAAAGCCTACAAATACAGACATTGACAAAACAAATTGCCGACATGCAAATAACGCTAAAACAATCTGACGAAAACACACTACGACTACACGACAAATTAGATAAACTACTAAACAAACAAACACACGACAATACGCAAAATGCACGCAATACACACTTACCAACACCCACCCCTCACGTACAGACAAGCGCAAAAAGGACTTGACAGAGTCCTCGAGCGAGGAGCCCCCTAACACAAAAAACCGGACCAAAAAACACTAAACACTACACACATAAACACACGCCCACACACCCCCCAACCATCCACCAGTACCCTACAAAAAAACACAGAAACAGACTACAAACACGAAACAAAACACACCAAATACACCAAAACAGACCACTAGCACACAAAAAAAATCCCCCCAGTAATCTTGCGCAAGCAAGAGCGCTGGATGCAAATCAGTCAACTATTAAACACATAAAAAATCGATTACATTAAAGCCAAGCTCATGAAAGACAGGGTAGCCATCTACCCCGCCACATCCACAGACAACAGGCACCTCACAAAAACACTCGTGGACAGAGGCGAGGAGTACCACACCTTCACCTTCAGCGAAGATAAAACGCTGAGGGTGGTGATACGTGGAATACCCGCGGGCGTTCCACCAAGTGAGGTCCAACTCGACCTCGCACGACCAGGGTTCCCCGGCGCAGTAGTGCACCGCATGGCGTGCAGGCAAAATTAACAAGAAATGCCCCTGGTCCTAGTTCAGGCCCCACCGGACCAAGAGGACATCTTGAAGATAACCCGCTGCTGCTCACTTGTAGTTCGAGTAGAGCCGCAGCGAAAGCAGCGGGTTGCCACACAGTGCCACCGCTGCCAGAGATTCAGTCACGGCCAGTCTCGCTGCACAACGGAGCCAAAATGCTTAAATTGCGGCGAAAGCCACAGCACGCACGATTGCCAAAAAACCAAAGACACGCCTGCCAGGTGTGCAAATTGCGCCGGGCCACACCCTGCCAGCTATATGGGGTGCCCTCAGAACCCCAAAGCTAAAAACACAAAAACGCCAAACACAAACGCACACACGACGCAAAACACTACACAACCCCTCCTACCCACCCCTAACATATCCCCTGGACTTACATACGCTGACATGACTACAAAAACACAAAACACAACACCTCACCACACGCACTCACAGACACGACACCCTCCCAACAGGGCGCGGCGGCCCTGATTGACGCAACGAAGCCTCTTCAGGACTTCTGCGTCCAGCTAACGACCATTTTGTCGAATATGCAAAAATTATTCGACTTCTAATGGCTCGTCGGCCTTCCCAACCCTTCTCGCTGAGAATTTCGTCCTGGAACCTTGATGGGTTCCGGGCCAAAAAAATGGAACTCGTGGACATCATGAACCGTCTAAACATAGACGTTATGGCTGTCCAGGAGACCTACCTCAGCGAGACATCCCGTACCTCCATCCCTGACTATGACATTTACAGACATGATAGAAACCGTTACGGGGGTGGTGTTGCACTCATAGTAAAGAAGTGCATCGACCACTACCCCCTGCAGCGACTTCAAACTCAAAGTGGGCGTGGCGATAGCGGTGAGATCGCTACGGCATGAAGACGTTGCGGTGGTGTCCTGTTACCACCCACCCAGACTACCACTACTTGACAATGACTTAGACATAATCCTTTCCCGGCCCCAGACAATTGCCGTGGGGGACTTCAACGCGAAGTCCCCTATATGGCACAGCCGGACAATGACCGCAAGAGGTCGCGTCCTGCTGAATTACCAAGACAGACATGACGACTTGACAATACTCGGACCGTCAGACCCGACACATTACGGACCCGTAGGACGCCCCGACGTCTTAGACATTGCCATTCTAAAATCTATACCGTTAAATGCCCAAATATCCGCCCAATACGAAGGGTCTTCGCCCACAATCCAATAATCCTGGATCTGGGGCGAAGACAGAGATACGAAGGTACCTTCACGAGGAGGTTCACTGACTGGGAGCGCTTCCGAGCCTTAATGCAAGGAAACACCGTGCTCCCAGTAGTCGAAACCACCCATGATCTGGAGGCGGTAATCCTCTCCCTTGATTAAAAACGCCCTGACACAGACTACGGCTGAGACTATTGTCCCCCGACTGACAAATCTCCGGGGCACCCTCCCCGATAACATAAAAGACTTAATACGCGACAGACGACGTGCGAAACGGCTTGCCACCCGCACCCACCTCCCCCGACACAGACATGACTTAAACGTACTTAACAGACGGGTAAAGGCGGCTCTGGGTGAGCTGACCCAGGACAACTGGGCTAGGCACTTGGAGTTGCTGGATCCACAAGACAACAGCCTCTGGAAAACGCAGGGGGGCCTGCGATAGACCGCTCGCGCCAAAATTCCCCCAATCCACGGCAGCAGAGGGGTGGTTTACACGAACCAGGAAAAAGCCGAGGCTTTTGCCGACAGCCTGGAACTGCAGTGTAGACTGCCTCAACTGCCCGACGAGGACGAGGAATTCGAAATAGTGGCTGAACGCGCAGTCCGACGCGTCGACAGAGAGCCAGACAATGACATAATCCTTCCCGCAACCCCTGACGAACTAAGACTGACAATACGTAGACTTAAAAACAGAAAAGCCCCCGGACCCGACAATATACATAACACGACACTTAAACGACTACCACACAAGGGCCTCATGGCCCTACTAAACATAACAAACGCGACACTCAGACTAAGACACTTCCCTACCCGCTGGAAAACAGCAAACATAATCCTTATCCCAAAACCCAACAAAGACCACACCTTCCTATCCAACTACCGGCCCATTAGCCTGCTCCCGGCTATGAGCAAAGTGGTAGAAAAAATCATCCTAACCCGCCTAAAAACCCACTCCCAAGAACTGCGAGTCATTCCAGACGAGCAGTTCGCCTTCCGACCCAATCACTCCACCGAACTCCAAATCCTTCGCCTTACCGAGCACATCACGGCGGCCTTCAACAGGGGACAGTACACTGGTGCTGTCTTCCTGGACGTCGCAAAGGCCTTCGATACGGTTTGGCATGAGGGCCTACTGATGAAAATGCTCACCAACCAATATCCCATATCCTTTACCAAACTCATAAAATCCTACCTACACCACCGAAAATTCCGCATACAAATCCAAGACTCCCTTTCCACTACCCGTCCCATGGAGGCCGGTGTCCCCCAGGGCACCGTCCTCTCCCCACACCTATACACCATTTACAACTCCGACATCCCACATCCCCCCAACACCAACATATACCTCTACGCCGACGACCTGACCATCACTTCCCAATCCGTTAATCCTAGATATTCCGCCTCCCCTCCTCCAAAAACTCCCTAGACCAACTTGAAACCTGGTGCAACAGGTGGAAAATCAAAATTAATCTCGACAAAAGTTCGGCTATCCTTTGTACTAAACGAAAAATACCACAAAACCTCGACAGACTGACACTATCCCAGGAGCCCATCTCTTGGGAACAACAAACACGATACCTGGGCGTGACGATGGACTAGCGTCTCACGTGGAAACCGCACATCGTGGAGACGGTGGCGTGAGCGAAGACCACCAAGGCTAGGCTCTATCCCTTACTCAAAGGTGGAAACACCTTCAGTTCCAAGGTGGTTTCAAGGTGGTACTTCAACCGCAGCTAACCTACGACTCCACGGCGTGGGGTCACGCGGCAAAAAGCCACTTGAAGTCACTATAGGGTGCACAAACGCTACACAGACAATAAGACAAAACGCGGAAAAACATTTTGACGTAGCCGCTAGACATGACAATCCCCTCCTCAGGCAAGCCGTCGACATGACCGACATGACCGATAAACTCAAAAGACCTACACACGCACACGCACACACGCACGCACGCTCACACGCACACGCGCACGCACACACACACACAACCAGTTGTGACCTATCTACCTCGAAACCCAATTGTGACCTATCTATATTATTACACCGAATATTGTCAGTTTCTCATTATCAAACAGGCAGTATTCGTAGAATTTTGATACACACTTGTTTAAGGTATTTACACTTGCTTTAAAAATGTTGGAACTAAAAGGCCACAATTTTTTTTCTGTGCATTCAGTCGCAATTTTACACAGACTATTATGCCATAATTTTAATATGTATTAAGTCACAGTTTGTTTTGTGTGCATTCAGTCGCAATTTTACACATACTATTATGCCATAATTTTAATATGTATTATGTATTAAGTCACAATTTTTTGTGTGTGTTCAGTCGCAATTTTACAGTGAGATGCCATAATACGTAAGTTCGTAAAGTATATATACAGGGTGTTCCTAAATAAGTGTCGCAACGGAACACTGTATATTCCACTTGTAAAAAGAAACATTATTTTCTTCTTCCATTTTTCTCTCCGGGCTTTCGTTTTCGAGATACACGGTGTCAAAACTTTAATTTTTTTGAAATTTTTTGCCAGTATCTTAGGAACCGTTTGAACTACAGGAGTGAGTTTTTGTACACGCATTACCACTATTAATAGCTACTTTTTTGCACCCTTCTCGAATTCATTGAACGTGCCAGTGGTGGAGATTTTAAGGTATCGTAAGGGTTTCCCCCCCCCACTAAATTTTACGCCACTGGAAAAATTTACTTTGACAGCAAATTCTAAAGCGCCAATGAATTTTACACAATAAGAGTTCTCTTGGTTCATTGCTCTAAAGTCAACCGTTTTCAAGAAAAATGACTTTTTATGAACAAAAGCAAACATTTTG
>NW_019417203.1:77252-114073 GCF_000390285.2 Anoplophora glabripennis | reverse complement strand
GTTATTCGCAGGGGTGATCCAAATCTGCATATCCAATTCGCATATAAAGCGCGAGCTACTGTTTCTGCCTCCTGGTTCTCTAACGGGATTGCTTCTGGCCACCTGGTGAAACGGTCTACGCAGGTTAAGCAGTAGCGGTAGCCCTCGGATGGCGGCATCACGACGATATCCACGTGGATATGTTCAAATCTCGTTGACGAAGGTTGGAATGAACCTGTCGGAGAAATTACGTGTCGTGTCACTTTTGCGCGTTGATATTCGACGCAGCAACGTGCCCATTGTCTGCTATCACGCTTTATTGACGGCCAGACGAAGCGTTGCGTAAGGAGCTTGACTGTGGCGTTAATACCGGGATGCGAAAGACGATGCATTGAGTCGAACACTACTTTTCGAAATGGCTTGGTGATAAACGGCCGGGCCACGTCCGTAGATACGTCACAAAATACAGTCGCGTTCGTGTCGGGTATTTTGATATGCTTTAGTGTGAGGCCGTGTTGTCCATCGACGTACTCCTTGATTTCGTCGTCATTTTGTTGCGATGCTGCGAGTGCCTCATAGTCTAAAGTCGCGCATATCTCGTTTACCCTGGACAAAGCATCCGATACAACGTTTTCGCGACCAGCTATGTGACGAATGTCTGTCGTAAACTGGCCAATGAAGTCTAGATAGCGGAATTGTCGCGGTGTACACTGACTCGACTTTTTCGCGAAGGCAAACGTGAGAGGCTTATGGTCGGTGTAAATCGTGAATGTTCTTGCCTCGACCATATGCCGGAAGTATTTAACTGCTTCGTACATCGCAGGAAGTTCGCGGTCGTAAGCAGCGTATTTGCACTGGGCTGGGTTACGTTTTTTCGAAAAATACCCTAGCGGTTCCCAATCGTCCTCAACTTTTTGTTGCACTACGGCACCAATTGCAAAGTCAGAAGCGTCACACACTAGAGCGATTTGCGTATTTTCGCCGGGGTGCGCGAGTAAAGCTGCCTGTGCTAAGCTTTCCTTAGCCGCCTCGAAAGCACTTTTCGCGTTTTCTGTCCAATTTATGGGTGCTTTCCCTTTCACATTCCCTTTAAGCAGGTCATTCAGTGGCGCCTGGGTACCTGCTGCGCTGGGTACGAACCGTCGGTAGAAGATAAGCGCGCCAAGGAATTGTCGTAGTTGCTTTATTGTCGTAAGCAGCGGGTGGTAGGTAGGTAGTTAATTGCCTCGACCTTTTCGGGAAGCGGCCGCGTGCCGTCACTTGATACCAGATAACCGAGGAATTTCACCTCGCTTTGTCCGAACACGCACTTTGCGGAGTTAATTACGACGCCGTACTTCCGCAGCCGTTTGAACAGTGTTTCCAGGTGACGTAGGTGTTCCTCTTCGGACGATGAAGCTACAAGGATGTCATCGATGTACGCGTAGCAGAAATCCAAGTCGCGTAAAACCTAGTCGATGAAGCGTTGAAAGGTTTGAGCTTCATTGCGTAACCCAAAGGTCATATGCGTGAACTCAAATAACCCGAAAGGTGTCGTGATAGCCGTCTTGGGAATGTCTTCTTCCGCGACGGGGATTTGGTGAAGTGCGCGAATCAGGTCGATGGTTGAAAATAATTTCCTAGCTCGAAGTGATTGTGCAAAGTCCTGAATATGTCGCACAGGATATAGATCTGGACGCGTTCGTGCGTTAAGCCTACGATAATCGCCACATGGTCGCCATTCTTCACCCTTTTTTGGCACGAGGTGTAAGGGTGACGCTCACGCACTGCTCGAATGACGGGCGATACCTTATTTTAGCATATCGTCGAATTCCTTTTTCGCTGCCCGCAATTTGTCTGGCGCTAATCTACGCGGCTTCTCAGCGACGGGGGGACCAGGTGTTGTTTCGATGTAGTGCCTGGTTTGGAGCTGTACAGCCGCAGAAGGAGCTGCAGGACGCGTAATGTCTGAATACTTCTTGAGTAGGCGATGAAACACGGATTCCCTGGAAATCGTTTTGACTGACGGTGTTGCAGAATGCGCGAGTTGGCCTGGTGACGTAATTTGCGTTGTTTCGTCAAGCAGTTTTTTGTTGCAAACGTCCACCAGTAGTCCATAAAAAGATAAAAAATCTGCACCAATTATCGGTTTTGAGACGTCTGCGACGACAAATTGCCATGTAAAACAGCGACGCAACCGGAGGATTAATGTCATTGTCACTGTGCCGTACGTAGCAATTGAGGTACCATTTGCCGCGGAAAGTTCATACGTTGATTTCGATCGCGACGATTTCACTAGCGCACGCGGATATACACAAAGATCAGCACCCGTATCGACGAGAAACTGGAGACTTGGAGTACGTATCCGTAACGTACAAACGGCGCGGAATCGGGCACGGGTCTCTGTTCGCCATCACCGACTGCCCGTCTCGTTTCCCGGACGATACGTGTACGGATCGCGGCACACGCGAGCGCGGTCACCAAAACGTTGGTGATACCAGCACTGACCACTGTCACTGTCACGGCTTCGCGATCGGTCTTGCGAACGCGATCTGGGTGTTCTCATCGTCGGTCGCCGCGGTTCACTCTTCGCGAACAGCTTTGTCATTGCCTGCGACATCTCCACTAACTGCTGCTCGATGCGATTCAGCCTGTCGTCTTTTGGATTGGATTTGGCCACCTCCTGGAGCGCTGTGCCGGGCGTTACTGTCTCCATAACTGCGTCGGCTACCTCCGCGACATCGTCCAACGCGGCATTCTTCTGAGTCGCGAGAATTGCCTGTACACTAGACGGGAGGCGCCCTATCCACAGCGTGCGTAGGAGCGAATCAGGAACGGTAGACCCTGCTAAAGCCTTTAATCGGCGCAAAAACAGGGACGGTTTCGAGTACCCGATTTCTTCGCGCTCTAGGAGTCGCTTCGTTTTTTGTTCCTGAGACGTACTCAGTCGGCTTATTAAAGCTGCCCTAAGTGCGGAGTAAGGCTTGTCTTGGGGTGGATTCATTAACAGGTCGCGCATTTCACTCATCACGTTCCTCACTTTGTTTCTTCATTTGTCACACGCGCTATTCGAAAACTTCTGTCTGTTCACGCCTACATGTTAATTTTAAATAAGTATTTTCTTATTATTATTATTTTTTGTTATTTTCTTAATACTCTCTTCGCCAGAGGGCACTTACGCGCTCACTCTGGCATTTAAANACATTACTGAGAGCTGAGAACTTAGTTTCATACACAAAATATGCACATCATACCTCATAATAGCATATTACAATTTCGTAAAAGAGGGGCTATTTTTATTGTGAATTTGGGGATATTTAGTTTACGTTTGTTGGTGTCACTAATAAACTTTTTGTCGTTATTTATTAACGTCTTAAGGCCTATAAATCATGAATTACTTTATTTGATTTAATATATATATTTTTTATTTTTTAGTAGTTTTGGAATATAATTCGGTAAGAATCATTAATTATATTATATGATAATTTATCATATAATTGAAGGAGGTATTCTCGAATGTATTATTGTATGTATTACCGCTTGAAATTACTTTTTAGTGTTTTTCTAATCAGTTAAACTGGCTATATTGTCATTTGACAGCTTAACCAAACGTCAGTAATGGATTTTGATCTAAGTAAAGAAAATATTCAACCCCTTCGTGGGGGCAGGAATGTACAACAATTAGGAATGGCTTTGCAGGCTCAGTCAAATAGGGAATATCAGTTAGAACTTTTACAACAAAAGGAGTAAGTGGTAATATGATTATTAGTTTGCTTTGATTGCTTATTCTTCTCCAAGTATTTGCATTCCTGCTTATAGAAAAACTAATGTGTAAGTTTTAGTACATTTTAAATGTGTAAACAATTTTGTGTTTAAAAAATCCTGAAATTGTAACAAGTCTTGATAGCCTAACGCTGTTGTGATAATGGAAAGTACATGTAACCTTTATTTTCCATAAAGCTAATTGCATTTTAACAGCGGATATTTTGCAATTAAAACATTTCCTTAGATTTTTTTCTAAATTTTGTCAAATTTTGTTTACTTGTTTACATGTCAGATCTGTTTTGCATTATTTGATATACTAACATAACACTTATTACATTATCACAATCTCTACATTTAAATTTTAGACTGTTTTCTTAAGTGTCACACATTTATGTGCATAAACTACTCAGTCGTACATAATTATGAGACAAATATTAATATTAAAGGCTAGGAAAATAATATTTTTTTGTATTAGTTTATAGTTACATTCAATAGTTTACTTTTTCTTGTTTAGAGTTTGCAATAGAATTTTGATGTCTAAATTTTGATAACTATTATGTGGAATTAAAGTTTTAATATTTTGAATTTTTTATTTAAGAAAAAAATGTTGCATGAACATTCAGGTGAAATTTCTTTCAATTGAAAGTAGATATGTTTACAAAATATATATATTTTTGAAATATTAATCCTTTGCAATTATAAATGAAAACATTTATAACGCGGAAACATACAGTTTTTATTTTTGTATTTTTCCTAGGTACCTATACCATTTGATACATTATGTATTGCAACTAAATATAGAAAAATAATACTTAATGAAAGAAATAGATTTTATAATATAATAAAATACATTACTAAAGTAAAGTTGTTGTTGCAAAAAAGTACAATATGGTTTTAAAAAAATGTAATATGTATAACCTTTTGCAAAAATATGAAATTCATAAATATAATCTGTAAATTAAGACACAATACGGTACCAATTAGCTAGAAACATAGGGGCCATGGTTAAGTCAGGGCTCCTTGAGGGCCACAAAATTGCACCATTTCTACCAATCCATCTTGGACCAAATCTATGGTTAAGCCATTCTGTTCACACACATTCACTTTTGTAAAATATTGTCTTCATATCATTATTCTAAATCCAGGGTTTTCTGGAGACGAGTACCTAACTTGCTGAGATGCTACAGTTCCATTAGTAGAAAATGTACATTCATCAGAAAACATAATAAACTTATAAAAAACAATATATCCTTTTAAAATTTTGTCTCCTACCCATAAACAAAAATCTAGTCTTTTTGCTTTATTTCCCTCTGCCAATGTTTGATTAAAGTGTAGTTTGAACAGATATATTTTCTTTTAAAATCTGCTGAATATAATTTTTTTTTCACAACTTCTAACTGTTTAGCACGATTTCTAAGGGATATTACAGGAGTATCTCTAACTGACTGCAGAACTAAAACTGTAGCAGCATTGTTATGGTCATATTTCTTCTTTTTCTTTTTGAGGTTTGAAACCGAACCACTTCTTTGAAACTTTTTTATTATGTTGCAGATTGCCATCTGACTTATTGGAATTTCTACAAATTGTTCGCTAAATTGTTCCATGACATAGTGATATCATACATGAGCATCTCCATAACATTTTATTATGAAAACCTTTTGCTCAATAGATAGCATTTTGTTGGGAACTATTTTACATTAAATAATTACTTTAATCATTAAATAAAGACAATGACAAGTATGCCCCAAGAATACCTTTTTTTCGTATCTTTCACTTTTTGGTCTATTTGTCCTTTTGTAAACTCAATCCGCGGACATGGTGTATGCAGTAGTTAGTTTTTCTAAAAATAATTTCAGCTAAACAAATGTTGATTCAAACTTTCTGCTACTCTGAAGAATTGTATTCAATAAGATACAAACGTAAACTACATATTCATACCATTTGCAGAGTTTAAGTTCAAGAACCTAAATCAAACACATAGGATTATATATAATCATAGAGTGAATCAAAACTTCCTTACGACATTAGTAAGATAGCCATTTCTAAAAAAATTGTTCTCATAAAACTTTATTATACACTCAAGTATGTATGTGTCGTCAATTAAAAGATAAATTCTAATTTACTAGCTACTCAACTGAGGTAGTACTAAAAGATAGTAGTTTACCTTTTCTTCCCTTACATTATACGTTTATGTGGCTATTTTTTGTTGCTTTGCATGGGATTGGGTAACTGATAACTTCTTATTATTTTTAATATACAGGGTTATCCAAAAGTCCCGATACGGCAGAAAAACTTTAGAAGAAAACGTTTTGGGGAAAAATGTTTCAGACAAAAGTGTATGGAGTTTTCCCTGGCTATCTGATGGTGACCTTGGATTTGACCTTGACTTTGACCTTCAAGGTCATTTGAAGGTCAATTAAGTTTTTTAAATGAAAACACCTATTTTTTATTGCGGATTTGGAAAGAGCAGGAAATTTTACGTCCAAACATGGTCTTGACCATGACTTTGACAATGACCTTGCTCTTTCCAAATCCGCAATAAAAATAGGGGTTCCCATTTAAAAAACTTAACTTGACCTTCAAATGACCTTGAAGGTCAAAGTCAAATCCAAGGTCACCATCAGATAGCCAGGGAAAAATCTGAAACGTTTTTTCCCAAAATGCTTTCTTCAAAACTTTTTCTGCCGTACCGAACTTTTAGATAACCCTGTATATAATAAAAAATTTATGTAATTAGAGCTACATCTTTTTTAAATGTATTTTAGAACTATTAATAGAATTTCAGAAATCATTATTTCGATCTCATTTCAGTAAATTTAATTTCATCTAATTATATAAGAAATTAAAAAAATAAAATAAAATGGTATAAATTATTTTTCAGAAAACATTTGTATTTCTAAAAGTATATATTTTAGACCATTATTATTAGTGTTTAACATTGTGTTGTATGAAGCTGTAACAAAGGAATAATGTAATTAATTTTACTGTTAAACTTTTTAAATAATAATAATTGTATTTTTCTTTAAGTCAGTATTATAATATGAATAGTCACAACTAGATTAGAGAGAACACTATATGTACACATACAGAATAAGTCACATAGGAATGGGAATAAAAAGACTTATCGAGTAAATAATTTTTCAAATAAATTTTGAATCTTCATATTTTGGCTCGTATTCAGCCAGCCTGTTAAATATTTTTTAATGGTATATATTTTTTGTTAAATTAATTCTAATAAATAACAATTGACAGTGAATACAATAATTAAGAGTGAATATTCTCATTCTCATTTAAATTTAATATTCTTGCAATGTATTTATAATAAATACAGATCGTAAGTTTAAAAACACAATTCTCCTTAGTTTTTCACAATGAGTTGAATTTCAAATTTTCATCCAAATAGAGTACTTAAATTCATATGCTACCATGTGAATTACACAACGATTTATTATAAATATGCAGTTATATCTTCAGTATGATGATGGTAGGCGTGGATATACAAATATTCTGTTTTTTCATGATAAAAATAAAAATTATGATAATTAAGATAATAGGCAATACTATTTAAAACTTATTTTATCAGAGATATATTAGCATAAACAGTAAAATTACAACCAGGTATAAGGAACCAACTGGACCCAAAGTAGAACCTTATGGCACCCCTAAATTAGCATTCAAAGAATTGGATTCATAATTACCCTCCTTGTAATTTTTTGTCACTGAAAGAGAAACATATCGCTGATTTCTCAAGAATGATATTTCTCTAATCACATCAACATCTCTAATTCTATATAATTCAAGAATTTCTAGTAACTTGTCATGACTGACGCAGTTGAAAGCCTGACCTAGATTGCAAAATACTTCCCCTGGGCTCTCGCCTGTATCAGCATGTTCAATTAATTTGACTATAAAAAGAAAACATTGTTGTACTGCTGGATTTTTGAATGCAAAATCCATGTTGATTGTAATTACATTTTTTGCTATCTAAAAAATTTTGTAGCCTACTCGAAAATTTTAGAAAGGGTTAGATACAGATATAGGTCTGTAGTAGATCTAATTTGACAGGCTATACACATAGTCAAAGAACAATGTCATAAAAATTATATATTAAAAGCGAATAAACAACCACAAATATATTTAATCAACCCGTACAAAAACTAGTACGATGTTACATAACTCAGTTAAGTTTTTTAATATTTATTAATTTTGAAATATACCGGGTAGTCGATTTTTATTGATCAAAATATCAAAAAATAATTTGCTATATTTGAAAAATTTGTACTTTTTGAGGTATAGGGTATTAAATTCTATTTTTAAATTTTTTGTAATGTATCTTTAGTATTTCAGTTTTATATAATATAATATACAAAAATGTTTAATGTCTTTAGCGTTTTTTAACTTTAAACCATCTTATTTTTTTTTTAAATGAAACACCCTGTATATTTTTGCGCAACCTGGTGAACAATATTCTCTTTCGAATGGTATAATGGTTCTCTATGCCTATCTCTTCTGCTTTTTAAGGTACAGTAGGCGCTCGCTAATCGGATATGTTATCCGATTACTGGAAGTGTCCGACTATTGGAAGTAATCCAAAATATCAGAGTCTGACATTTAAAAACACACAATTTGATTAGACTATAAAGTTTAATATAAAGTAGGATACATTTATTGAAAAACTATACTTTTAAAATTAAGTAAAATAATATTATGTATTATGCTAAGACTGACTGATACTACCTAATAATAACCTATCTGTAGTGGCACCAAGCAACAGGAGTAGTAGGGGTAGAGTGCAATGAACTTGCTTTTGTCCGATTACCGAGCGGTCACCTATCAAAACCGTCCGACTATAGAGCTGATCATTCCCACACAAAAAGCGTTCAAAAGTCTGATTACTGGAAATGTCGGACTATTGACACATCTCTTCTGGTGTAAATTGATAGTTAATTACAGAACGGGGGCATGACAAAGACAACATTCTTTTTACTACTTCAGTTTTTATCTTTGGAAAGCCTTTGTCAGCAAGAACATCACCAGGCTCGATTAAATCAACTGTACCACAGTCATTTGTAATAAAGCAGTCACCAGCACGGCCACCAGATGATTTGGAGACAAAACTTGTAAATCCGTTTGGAGTACAACCCACCATGAACTTTATAGTGTGGTCATGTTTCACTACAATCAATTGTAACAAGAGTTTCTGGGTAATGTTGTTTAAATGTTTCCGGGAGAGTAGCTCGTACAGTAGATGGCCAGAAGACAAAATTATTCAATAAGATATTTAAATGCTGTAATTTTTTTACAAATATTCGATGTACGGTTAGATGGATATTGAAAAAGACAGCTAGTGCTGTAAATGTCAAACCTGTTTTTAATTTCATCAGAGTTATTAATAAATTTGTTTTTTTTATCAAGTGTCGTGGTCTTTAGAGTCTGGAAGTAAGTTTAAAAGAAATGAGAAAATTGTAAATATAACACCAGTTAAACTACTCTTAGATTTGTCGGTAATGACTGAAGAAATTCCATAAAAACCTTGACAAAGATTAATAGATATAATCGACACTTTTGGGCATCAGAAAATCCTCATGTCATCTGTGAAAGAAGTTTTCAACACAAGTTTAGTGTCAACGTATTTTGCTTAGTTAAAGACATTCAGGTGAGGTACTTTATTTACAAGTACAATTTAAATACACAAAGATACCTCCATATTTTGAGAACCGTTGTAACGGATTTCTTATAGGATCTACCCCTAGATCAACTAAGAAGCTCCTGGTATCAACTAGACGGTGTTCCACTTCATTGTGGAAACGAAGTACCCCGACAATTAAATGAAATGTTTGAAGACAGGTGGATTAGATGGCTAGGACCCTGGGATTGCCCACCAAGATCTCCAGATCTGTCACCACCAGATTTTTATATCTGGGGTGCAATAAAAGAGAAAGTGTACTCAATGCCAGTTTATTCCAAAAACCTAGTTACCCGTATAAGAGAAGCCTTTAAACTTTACCTGCTGCCCAAATATCCGGAGCTGTTGCAGATGGGGTAACAAGAAAGATACATAACTGTTTACAAGTAGATGGCGGTCACAAAGAGCAAATTAAATAGATTTCTGAAAATAATTATTATTTGTATTATGTAGTTTAATTCTGTTATCTTATTAAAATTATGTTTAATTTATCCCTACTGATTGGTAGTCAATGAGTGCTTCTCTCATTAGATACTCTGCAAATTGTATTTATCTTGTGACACTCTCCATGAATAAATAATAAATTTAGAATATCAGCATTTGAATAAATGTTAACGTTTTCCATTCTTTAACAATAAATAATATTCAAATAAACATTCACTCTATGTGTTAAATTGACAACAATAAACTGGTGACAGATTAGGTGCTTGTTTTGAAGTTCCACTAAAAATTTCACAGCCATCCTCGCAAGAAATTATGTGATATCTGTTGACTGCACGAAAAACAGTAACTACCTTAAAAACCAGAGGAAATAGGTATAGGGAACCATTATACCATTCGAACGAAAACAAAATTGTTCATCAGGTTGCGCAAAAATATGTCTAATGTCTTGTCATATTCGAATGAAATATGGCAATTTACAAGAATAGTGCAATAGTAAATATGTTAAATATTTCAAAAACCATTACCACTTATCACAATATCTTCTTAGGGAAGCACTTTCAAGAGAAACTTTTTAGACCAAAGTTGTAGGGTTCTGAGGGGGACATTCGATGGTAACTTTGACCTTGACACAAAGGTCAACCATAGAGGTCATTTGAAAGTCAACTTGGATTTTTAGATATGATAGATGTATTTCCGACACCGGAAATGGATGGAATAGCAGAATACCATAAAACTTTCAATCAGTTGACCCTAAAATAACCCCTTAACTGTTAAAGGGTTATTAGAAGTTAAAGTTTAACCTAACATAAAGACATATCTGAACGTAAAATTTTCCGCTCTATCCATTTCCGATTTCAGAAGTGTATCTATCTAAACATCCAAGTTGACCTTGAAATGACCTCTACAGTTGACCTCTGTGTCATCCATCGAATGTCCCCTCAGATCCCTACAACTTTTGTCTAAGAAGTTTTTCTCGAAAGCAAGACAAGCAAAAATTTTAATTAAGAATGCCTTTTTCTCGTGAAATGAATAATAAAAAATATTTACTCCCGGTTTCTATCAAAGTAGACTGATTCATACACAAATTGAAATTATAATATAAATTTTATTCTAAACTACTTTTCTTAATAACATAATTTTGTATTATTAATAAAAAAAAGGCAATTTATTCTTTAACGATTTTTATATTTACCGATTTTCTGATCACCCTGTACATGCAAGAAGAAATTTCTCCATGCCAGTCGCATTTTAAAGACAAACCAAAATTTTAATCAAGAATGCCTTTTTCTCATAAAATGAGAAATAAAAATATTTTCCCTCTTTTGTACTTTAACCGTGGACATACTGTATATAAATGGTACATTTTTCGTTATAAAGATACAGGTCAAAAATCTATAACGCAACAATTAAAAATTATTAGAAACATTTATAAAAATTTTGTCTTAATCTTATTAAATATGTAATTCCACTTTTTAGAGAATTTGACAATTTAATCAGAAATTACGATGGAGATGATCCTTTGGAAAACTACTATAACTACATTTCTTGGATTGAACAAAGCTATCCAAAACATGGTCATGAGGGCAACTTGGTACCATTATTAGAGCACTGTCTCAGTTTATTTGAAAATGACAAGCGTTATACTAATGATAGAAGGTTTTGTAAACTTTGGATTAAATATGTAAGTAATTAAGTAATATCATTCATTAATACCACAAATGTTTAAATATGCAATTTTAGTTTGATCTTCAACAAAATCCCTTAGAATTGTACCATATGATGAGGGCAAAAGGTTTATGTTGCGGTTGTGCAGATTTGTATAGAGCTTGGGCTTATTACTACGAAGCTGTGGGAGATTTTCAAAGTGCAAATAATGTATTTGAAGATGGGAAACGTGTTCTAGCTCAACCATATGAGGACTTAGAAAATGCGCATCAAAATTTAATAATGGCTGCCGGGCAACATGTAAATGTGGAAATTATAGTTATTATATGTCTTTAAACTATATGAATTTTTTAAGGTTTTATTTGGAACAGATGAAAATCGTTTAATGGAAAAACGTCAAGCTCTAACTTCACTTCACACTTACAGACCTGGTAGAGTGGGATCAGTTAGAGTTCCAAGCAGTAATGGTATTGTTACCTTACCTTCTAATAGTACATCTGCAAGATCTAATGCTGTAGTATCCGTATATGAGGACAAAGGAGAAATAGCAGGGGCAGGAGCTGAAGCGGCTCCTTTAAGTATAATTACTGTAGCAAAACGACAAGAAGCACCCAAGGAAAATACTCTCAAACCAGGACCTTGGACTACAGTACCAGTAAAAAACCGAGTGGTTGGATCTAAAACTACTCCAGGATTTACAGGTTACATTCAAACATTTGTTACATGCTTTTGTTAATAATTTCCATTGCATTTTCTTCTTAAACTAATAAAGAAAACACAATATTAAAATATTGTGTTTTCCAAATTTTGTAGTTATATGTGGAAGAATTTAAAAGTCAAATTCGAAATACGACTAAAACAAATGCTATGGCATCGTATCGTTAGAGTACCCAACTCACACACGTTCAATATATACTACTTTTCAGAGAACCATATGAAACGGTGCTCTCATCTCATGACTACAGTAATTTCAATTGTCACATTCGAATTTGCCCTTTAGCCTAATATTTCTGATATCCAGTATATCCAAAATAGTATAATTTTCACACTTTTGCTCTAATTTTTTACATAAGTGTTGACAGGGTGAGTCTTAGATGTGTACATTACATATATTTTAAACAGTTTACTGAGTAGAACATAATGAATAGTTTTTTTTGCAAGAAAATTAATATTAAAATAGTCGAATTTAAGACATGATTTTTAATAAAAAACTGTTATCGCCAGGCTGTGGTATATACTTCTAACATCATTTGTTCAAGCCACTGCTGGTGTTGTACAAATCTGATTTAGGGGTCGTCCATTAATCACATGAGGTTTTTAGGCCATTTTTTTTACACCCTCTCTCCCCCCTGGTGATACGTGGTGAGGTTGTACGCTACTCCTCCATCTGAAAGATGATGAAAATCAATAAAAAAATGGTGGTTGTTGACCACGTCAATTGAGCGTTTCTTATCGTGATGTGATATCGCAGCTCACAGCAAGGCATTCTCGGGCATGGTTGCACGAAAATATACACGTGATATGTAACAACAATCTCCCCTCCCCCATTGTGAGCAATAGTGATGTTATCACTATTTGCACAAAGACCCTCCTCGCCTATTTGGATCTCACGTGATTAATGGATGACCCTTTATGTGAAATAGGAAGAAAGTCATTACATAAGCGTTTATTTATATGATTTGTCAAAGAAATTTTGAAATATCTTCATAAAGTGTTTATGGCTTCTACTTCTCTTGTCTTTCCTGTCCTCATCAATAAACTATTTGCGTGTTCATAATATTGAATTTTTACTGAGGGATGGAACCTCTTGCAAAATGTGTATAACCAAACCCAAAATACAACTTTCGACATATTTATTTAAAATTTTTTATATTCAAATGTTAAATTAGCCACATTTCCTTGATATTTATTACAAATGTACCACCAAATAGCCTACCCCTTTTACTGTATTTATGGACTTGCCAGCCTATAAAAACATAAAACGGGTTCCTGTACTGGCAGTTATCTGAAATTTAACCATATTATACTGTCACTTTTACAACACTTCACTAATACTAAAAAATATTAATTAAATACACATAAAGACACTTTAAAGAAAAACCCTGTATATGAAAATAACAAATCGAAATAACCAGATATCTAAAATTATGGAGTACTTCAGTACAAAAGATTACACACGGTATAAAATTTACCTTCTCAAAATTAAGTTACTTATTTTTTTAAATTCGTGTGGTGATCAGGAAAAATCGAGGACACGTAGGTAACTTTTGTCTGGGCCTAGCGGCAGTTACGGCTTGTGACATTGTGAATAGGTGAGGCTAGAAAAAAAAACCCAGGCAAAAATTATTAAATTTTTAAGGACGATTAAATGTATCTGGAAATTTTTAGTTCCATTTACAATATTATAGAAAAACTGATGTTCACGAGTAGGATTTTCATTCAGATTTTATAATATGGATATTTTATTAATCCGCTCTCAAATAATAAATAGGAATAAATTTCCACGACATTTTTTACTATGGATAATCTTCGCCAATAGCCCTACTATTACTGTAAATTAAAAAATTATATTATATTATTAATAATAATACCAGAACTTTAAAAATTTTATTTAAAAAATAGAATTAATAGAAAAAATCAAAATGATAATATATTTGCCTAATAATAAAAAAAAATTGTTCCTACTTGGTTTAAGAATATTAAAAAATATGAAAAAACAAACAAATTTTTAGAAAGTAACCAGCCAACTTATTTATATACACATAAAACAATGCCGCCCGCTTTTTGTTTGCGTGCACTTTTAACAAAATATTTTAAAAACAGTGAATGTTTTTATAAAACATGTTTATTTGTTCGTCTTTTAAATGTAAAATTTACTTATGTTTTTATAAAATTAGGGATTGGCACTAAGACTTTGCAATAGTTCTTTTTCTATCGTCATCACTGATAAGTTGTTTAGTCGCTCTTGTGTCATTGTATTTCTTAAGTCTTAATGCGCTTAAGACACAAAAAGTTTCTTTCTATCGAGACACTTATTGCAGGAATTGTTAAAACTAGGCAAAACAATTGTATGTTTTCGAAAATACCATTTTAAATTCCTTGTATAATACTTCCATTGTTTTTTGAAAATTACGAAATGGTTCATCTCTGTACAAAATATTAAGTTTGTTTTTTAACCTATTTATTTCAAAAACATTTGGATATATTTGTAATAAACATTCAAACGATTTTTCGGGAAATTTGTTTGCATATTTGGGAAATTTTGAGGAATCTACTAAAGCAAGAAAATTTAAATCATGTAAATTCCCAACAACGAGTAGGTACTTAAGGAGGAAAAAAAAATGGTAAGAAAGTTTTCAAAGCAATTTAAATCTGTTAATAAATATGCAAACTGCCTCATATAGAAATATCAGATCGATTGCCAATGTAGTTTTTTTGAAAAATTATATTAAAAATTATGCTCTTATAGGACAGACTGTTATGGCAGTCTCGGGGAAATCCTTTTATGCGAGTCGGAACCTTTCTAGGTCTTTTTAGTTGAAATATTGTTGCCGTGCAAACATGTCGCAAAATAGAAAGCATCACACGTTAACCCTTTTGCAAAAAGTGGATATTCTAAATAAATTGTTTTTTTTAAAGTCTTCTATTTTTAATAAATGCATATCCATATTTTACGATAATGTTTGGTTTTATTGTTATTTTTTGCCTTCTCAATAACACATAACATATTATAATTATGTATGTACATAAACATATTTACATATGTACATATTTACTATCCAGTAATCCGAAAATATTAGTAATTTGAACTTATCTCTTTAGGCCTGTGTCATAATTAGTTCGGATTAAAGAGTCTATATCAGCGGTCGGTAACTGGCGGACTCCAGATCCGGACCGCGGGATGTAAAAAACTGGGCCGCCAAAATTTTTTTGAAATTATAATTACTCAAATTATGTAAAAAATATTTGTCTTTAGATAATAATACATTTGAGTGCCACCCTTATCATTTTTTAATGATTGATAGAGGTTAGTCAAAAAAACTGGCTCAAGACCGCAAACATATTTTTTCTTCCATTGATTTTTTAATACAAATATTCCTATCTATTCTATTTCCTATTATTTTGTGAGTGCAAATTAAAATAAAAAATTAGTAAGGATTGTATTCATGATGTCCAGATGCTTTCAACAATTCTTAAATTGTTAAGCAATTTAGATAAGTTTAATATATTTTGAAAAATACAGGGTGGCTAAAGAATTGTGTTACAAACTAGTAAAACATCAAAATAAGGGATACAGGAACACTCTCTCTAATATGTGGAGTTGGAGCCACTTCACAGATAAATTATTTATTTTTATTTTACCACAGTTAACAAAATTCATATTTAAGGACAAATAGAAGCTTCATTAGATACTTTTAGGCCTTAATTCAGAGCATTGATAATAATTCATAATATAGTTACTAGTTACTAGGTTTTGCCATGATGTGGCATATTCGACTTTGGTGAAATAAAATTCATACATTCATACATAGATTGCACTTTTTTGGCAAAGTTAAGGATTTTCATCACAATTTGTTTTTTTTCTACTTGAATATTCGACAATTTTGGACAACTTTAAATAAAAAGATTCTCTTTTTGAGTATAAATATATATACGAGGTACATCCACAAAGTAAGAGTACTCAATTTTGTGTCCGCAAATATCACCAACAACGTTTGACTGCATATTCAGGACGATAAATAAATATGATCTACGAAAAAAAAGTTAAATAAAAACTTTTTGGTTTTTGAGTTACAGGCCTTCAAAGTTGTCAAATAAAAATTCATTTAATTAATAACTTCATAACCCTTTTGCCGATTGCGTTAAAATTTGGCACATTTATTTGTACTATTATGGCGTATTATTTCTTAATCAAATCAATATACTGGGTGATAATTTTCTCCGGTTACCTCTCCCTTTTAGCGGTCAAAACTTTTACAGTGGTCGTATTTTTTAAACCTGGCAGCAACATTGAAAAGGTCGTTTCATTTAAAAAAATTATTGTCCCTTGAGAAAATCGCCTATAGAAAGCCATTCTTGAAAAAAAATGGCATTATTTGCAGGTCTGTGCGTTTCGGTTTGCGTAGCAGTGTCATGGATTTAATACTATGAGTTCAGTAGGCGATGAAAACAAGATGTTGATTGCTGTGGCTATCAGGTAATGTCATTATTGTCGTGTTTCTTTAGGATTCTCATCACTCCACACATGCAAATTATGAAGTGTCCGCAGTGCATCAAGACAATTAAATGTAGGTAAAACTAATGTTCACAAAACTTTAAAAAAGCAGCTTCCTCGGAGATTTCATTTAACTCCTGCTCAAGAACTTGAAAATTTAGATCCCAACGCACGTTTACAATTTTGCTACTGGTTGGTGAATGGCTTCGCAGAAGATAATAATTTGCTTCAAAAATAGTTTTATACCGATAAACCCTGTTTTACAAATAATGGAGTTTTTTTCTGGACCTCGTTAAAAATTTTCAAAAGTATCCGGACTCCACCTAAAATTACTTGCCGACCCCTGGTCTATACTGTATTTAAAGAGGGAAGAAATTGACATTCCATAAATAAGGATGCTCTCGATAAATTTCTATAAATTCCATTCAAAAATTGCTTTCCATGATTTTATGGGACAATCTCACTACACACATAATTTACTACAATTACATTTTTTAATTGAAATCGCAACAAGTTAACAAAATAGACACACACGTTCAAATTTGTCGTATATCTAACTGAGTTGTACTGCAGATTTTTAAACATGCTATACTTCCGTATGACTCAACCGCATCGTACGATTTGTTGAACTATATCACCACACATGTTGAAATTATCGTGTAAACGGTTGGGCCTACTAAGATGGTACAACTTGTAGTACAACAGATCAGATTGCATCATCTGTAGGCCGTTTTAATCTGTGGTATGGAACTAAAAGATTGAGGTCTTATTCTACATAATTTTCTTGACATATGACTTGGAAAACTGGCAGCTTGTTAGTGTGCTTGCAGAAATGATAATCTTCAATAATCCATGTGTACAATGATTTTCAAAATATTGTACTTTTTTTAAATTAATATCTAATTATTTGTAATTTTGAAAAATTACTTGTCAGTTAGACATTTAAGATCAACTCTCTACAGGACTAGTGCTGGATATATTATTGTATGTATCTTTTAGTTCTTGAAGATATTGACATTTTGGAAGGTATTCGACTTCCAGTCAATCATCCTAAGGAGAGTTTGGAAGACTATTCAGATTGGAGGGTCAGTATCAAATATCCAGAACCACCAAATCCTGCAATGATACCAATGTACCCAAAGGATCGTGTATATATAGACCCTAATACAGAATATAGTATCGATGAATTAAGAGCTTCTAGGTATTTACGAAATATTAGCAATCGGCTTCAAATTCCACAATTAGAAACTTGCCAGGCAGTACAGTCAATTTTGACAGATCAAGACGTGGAAATCATGCAGGATTCTTTACATGAGGTATTTGTATTATTTGTTTGAAAATGGAATAAATAGTTAAGATAGATATTACAAGAGACAGATTATTTCTGCATTATATAAAATTGTGTTTCTTTTGTATTTATCTACAATTAAGTGTGTAGAAATCATACATTGTTTAATTTTTGTTATTGACGATTAGAAAATTGTTTAGAAGTGTACACTTAGTGTTCCAATATTAGATGTATATGGTGCTATAGTGGTACCACAGATTCTAAGTGTAAAAATAATACAATTTAACTAGAGTTGGTAAAAATCATTATTTAAAAAAAAAACAAACAATTTAATTAAAATCATACATTTTTTATTAAAAAAATAATAAGTTTGTTATGCTGTAGCTCACTACAATTATAACAAGTCTGAGAGGTTTTCAAACGTTTTAATAATCGAATATACATGTTGGAATGGAAAAAGTAGTAATTGAAAAATCGCCATTCAACATCTCTCGGCTTCATTTTGTATGGCACCCAATTTCCTTGCTTTTGAATCATACTGAGTGCATTTAAACCTTTGGAAACTGTTGTGTAATCAACATTCAACGATTCAGCAAGTTAATCTTGCGTTTGACATGAATCTTGGTTGAGTAATGCTTCCAATTTCTCATCTTCCAATTTCTCATCTTCGAATTTTTTCGGTTGACCAGGGTGTTTTTTGTCAACTGCTTCAAATTCACCACTTCTAAAACGTCAAAACCAATACTCACATATTTTTATCAATGGAGTATGTTCACCGTAACTCTCCAACAGCTCTCGATGACTTCAGAAGCACTTTTCTTTGAATTAAATAGGAAAAGTAAAACATTTCCCAAATGGTGTTTAGGTGGCTTGTAATTCGACATCTTCAGAGCTGAGAAAAAATATATTGTTTACACTTCAGCAAAATGAGACATAATAAAGGTAAAGCCTAATGCCAGAGCTTTGACATGAATATAGTTACAAAAGTGTCTGATCGATATAGCATAAGTTACGCCATCTATTGTAAATCTCTCAAAATTAATACACAGTCCTAGTATTATTTAAAAATATACTTTTCCTTTATTTCAATAAAATGGACAGTTTTCGCTATAAATCAGTTCTTGAAAAAATCATGAAATTAATATAGGAATAGCATCAATTGGGGATTGTTTTTTTAAATAATTATTTCATATATTTAGCACATTTAAGTCCAAAACCTCTCAAAAGGTTGGTCATAGCTTAAGAGTAACACGTTACAAGATTAAAAATAAACATTTCACTAAACAAAATGAACTTCATGGACGATCTCATTTTGAACGTTTATTTCGTCAATATTTATTAAACAATCGAGGAATATTACTTTGTTTTTAATTTATTAAGCTAATTCAAAAAAATTTCCTAAAAGTCTTATCAAAAGAGGTCAAATAAAATACAGGGCGCACTAAAATGAATATCGGGGTTTTAAAGCTTTGCAGAAGTTATTACGGTTAACTTACAATTACAAAGTATACATCAAATAAACGAGCAACTCAAACAGTTTGTCCTACAAGTATGCGTGCGTGTGCGCATGCTCTGATTCCTCCGTCTTCCATTAGAAGCGCTAGTAGCCAAGATGGCAACTAGGGAGCAGAAAGCTTTTTGTGCGTTACAGTTTGCAAAGACTGAATCTGTAATTAGAGTGCATCTGGAATTAGAGAACTTTATTTGGCTGCAAGATGGTGCGCCGCCTCATTGGCATGCCTTCGTACGTGATTGGTTAAACAATGTTGTGGATTGGCCGCAGGTGGATTGGCCGCAAGGGGCCGAATGACAGAGCTTGTTTCGCATGGCCTCCACGTTCACCAGATCTGGCGCCATGCGATTTTTACCTTTCGAGGTTTGGAAAGGATCCACTACCACTGACTTAAACGACCTACGACATAGGATTGAAGCTGCAGTGCACCAATTACTCCAAACAAACTGAGCAAGGTTTGGGATGAACTCGGCTATCGACTTGATGTGTGCCGTGTGACGGAGGGTGCTTACATTGAACACTTGTGGGACAAACTGTTTGAGTTGCTCGTTCATTTGATGTATAATTTGTAATGGTACGGTTACTGTAATAAATTCTACAAAGCATTAAAACCCCGATATTCATTTTGGTACAGCCTGTATATATTACAAAAAAAACCAGAATAATATTTCATATGAACCGGAAAAACATTTTGTCTTAAAAGAAAGTGTACTAAAGTATGGATATTATTTTTGTTTTATGTAAATGTTTATTCTTAATCTTCTTTTAGGTAAGATATTTGAAAGTAATCTAATTTTCTTAGTGTTATGCTTATTTGTTGTTTTCAATAAAAATTATGCAAAAATAAATTTTTGAGCATTTTACAATACTGCAGGTAAATAAATACAGGCTGTTACAAATTTGCTTCTCGTTACAGAGATCTTGGAAACGGTAAGAGATACGAAGTAGATTAAATGGGGGCAAAGTTACATAATTAGGGGACCAACATTATGCCTCTAAAAAATCAAGGCTAACATGATTAGTTTTCGAAATATTAAAAAAAAAACGAAAATGGAAATAATAATAATATGCCTTTATTTTTTTGTGTAAAACGATTATTTTTACAAAAATTCGGTAATATAAATGGTAGTGAGATCTAGCAGAGCTACTCATTCTAACCGCCCGTTTTAACAAAAATAATTACATAGTAACGAGCGTTCAAATAAAAACGTGGTCAAGTTGGTTCTGAAAATTTGGACGTAGGGCGTTTAAAATGGTGTTTTCTCAAGAACAAAAAGTGTTTATCATAGAGTCCTACTTTAGAAATGGACGCAAGATTGGTGGAATATGGAAGTATTCTATTGAGGAATGTTTCATTGAATTTCAAAATCAATTTCCCGGCGTTGTTGAGTACAAAATTTTTCAAAGTGCAGTTCAGCGTTATGTTAATGTTTTTCGTGAAACGGGCAGTGTAACAAGAAAAGAAGGAAGCGGACGACCTAAAAAGCGGACTGAAGAATTAAAAGAAAATGTCCAACAAATAATGGAAAATGCGCCAAGAACTTCACAAATCACACATCATCATCATCACAAATGGTGGGAGTATCAGTCGGTACCTGCCACAGTGTTAAAAAAATATTTGCGTTTGTTCTCCTATCGTTTAACTTGTCAGCAAGAACTTCATGAAGTTGATTTTCCGCGACGGGCTGTATTTTGTGAATGGTTTTTAAACAACTACGGTGAACTTCATAATATCACCTTTTTTTCTGATGAAGCCTGGTTTCATTTAAGTGGTTAGGTACGTAAACTCACAGAATATGAGAATGTGGTCTTCTGAAAAACCAGATAACTTTTTTGTCGAGGGCCCTCTACACGCTCAAAAAATTGGAGTTTGGTGTGCTCTCAATCGAAGGAGGATTTATGGACCTATTTTTTTTAATGGTACTCTTACTGCGCAAAGGTATAGAGAAGAAATTATCGCTCCTTTTGTTAACCAGCTGGAAGAAAACGAAATTACAAACTTTTACTTTCAACAAGATGGCACAAGGGCAGGCGAGACGATGAATATGTTGAGGGAAGTTTTCCAAAATCGACTAATAAGTCTCAATGCTGAACATGAATTTCCACCGAGGTCATGTGATATTACGCCGTGTGATTTCTTTTTGTGGCCTTACCTTAAAAACACTATTTTTGAACTGCCTATTCCTGATTTAAACCATCTGCAGAGCATCTTAGAAAATGTCTTTAATTCTTTGAGGAACAGGTGTGAAAAGTGCTTGGAACAAGGAGGGGGACACTTTTCGCAGCTCCTTTAATTGTTTGTTATCACGATTATTCTTTAAAATAAAGTTATATAGTCATTAACGTTATTGAAACTGACAGCTGCTATACAGCTCGTTGAGAAATGAGGTTAAGTTGGTCGCTATAAGCTACTCCCTACGTCCAATGTGTCAGAGTCAACTTCGACCACGTTTTTATTTGAACGCTCGTTATATACAAAAGTACATTTATCAACTTAACACAAAATAATAATCAATCTAAGGAAAATATTATTAAAACTATTATATTCTCAGACCAATAATACATTTCTTTATTGCTGTTTTAAAACTGAACATTGGAGCAGGACGTATTATTTGCAGGCAGAGAATTATACACTCTCACAGCATTATAGCTAAAAGAACGTTGAAACATAACAGAATAATGCCTGGGCATAACAAATTTATTACAGTGTCGAGTAATTATGTGATGAATATTTCTACCACCACTTAGTTTTTCACACAAGTACTAAGGTTGTCCCCGAGTAGTAATCTTATAAATTAATGTTGCCAAATGGACAATAAATATCTCCTCTAATTTTAACCACTTAGATAAAACAAAAAGTGGCTTCACATGATCAAACTTTCAAATGGTATAGCTAAATTTTAGACAAGAACTTTGTAATTTCTGTAGACTGTTTTTATCTTTCATTGCAAGTGCTGGCCAATACAAAATATCGTAGTAAGCTAAGGATGAGAGAATTAATATATCAGTAAGTTTAAGTTTAATTTCAACTAAAAGGCAATCTTTGCGCATGTAGAGCATTTTTAGCTTATAGTAACACTTGCAACAACTGTGATATATGCACTCTGTATAGTCGAGGAAACAAAAAGAGCCGAAATCTCTGAAATTTTTCGATCAAGTCGTATCAAGATGGGGGTTTTTTGCATTCGCTTTCTAAAATTATGTGGAAAAAATGTATCACCTTTGTATTATGTTTTTCGGCCAAATTGCATTTGTGCAGTGCAAAATGCACCCGGAAAAATGTATTTTTTCAAGTAAAAAAAAAAAACATAAAACACCGCAGAAATGAGACAACCCTCAAATCCAAAGCCAAAGGCTTAGTCACTTAGAAAAAATTCATAACTCGGTTAATAATGCCTGGAATGGACTCAAATCAGGGTCCTGGGGGTTTCCGAGGTCGCTGATCCCGAATATGACCTTCAAATTGGTCCATCGCCGACCTCGAGCTTAGGATTGATGATGAACATCATCTCCGAGGCTACTCCTGAATTTCACTCTTAAATGCAATGAAACTTGACACCCGGAGGTTTTTCGGGTCACTGATTCCTAATCTGGCCTCGGCGAGCACCCCCCAGACACCTGATACACCAGAACCTGGACGTGGATGTCATCTCTGGGAGTTTTCCTGTAAATTTCGCGTAAATGAGCCGAAAATCGCATCAGGGGGATTTTCGGGGCGCCTTTCTCGAAATCATCTTATAATATGACGTATGCACGACTGTGGGCCCCCATACTGGAGCCCTCGAAAAACTATCCGGGCCCTATACGTCAGTTGATGAAAATGATATTTGGTAGAATATTTTCAAATTAAAGTTAATAGTTGATTAGATTAGGATAAAATGGAGTTAGATTATATTTGAGTTAAATTAAATGAAGTTAAGGTTTGGTTAGAAATGGCAATTGATCTGGATTTGTTTTTGAAACAACACTTGCATACATTGTGACATTCATTCAATTTATTCCCTCTATTTTCATCTTGCATACTTTAAATGAGATCAACAATTCCAAACAATTGATTGCAGTATTAACGTCAGTCTCAAATATATTGAAAATTCACTGTTTATTGATTTTTCTGGCGATGACACCGATTTCAAGGTCCAGGTGTCCAGGGGGTGCTCGCTGACGCCAGATTAGGAATCAGCGACGAGAAGCCTCGGAGATGACGTTCATGATCAATCCTAAGTTCTAGGTCGGTGATGGACCAATTTAATGGTCATATTCGGGATCAGCAACCTCAAAAACCCCCTAGACCCTGATTTGAGTCTATTCCAGGCATTATTAACTGAGTGAATTTTTTCTAAGTGAATGCATTTTTCTGGATGCATTTTGCACTGCACAAATGCAATTTATCAGAAAAACATAATACAAAGTTGATAAATTTTTTTCACATAATTTTAGAAACCGAATGCAAAAAACCCCATCTTGATACGACTTGATCGAAAAATTTCGGAAGTTCAGTGCTTTATTTCCTCGACTAATACCTAAGATTAGTATCAACATATACTCCTAGATTTTTAACAGATGTGGAAGGAATTAGGTCAACTCCATTGATGTTGATTTTAAAATTATTATTATTATAAATACACTTCTTCATTGCCAAATATTATCAACTGGAATTTCGTTTCATTCAAAACTAAACCATGACATTCCGAAACTTCAGCAATTTTTTTAAATCTTTGTTGATATTATTTGCCGCAATAGCCTATTAGCCAGAGAAAAAGAATAATAGATCTGCATATCATCTGCATACTGGTGAGAATTGCAAAACGAAAAGAATTTAAAAGGTCAGTAGTGTATAAGTATAGGAAAAAGCAATGGTCGTCCCAGTATACTTCCTCGAGGTACACCTCTATTCAGTGTAATATAATTTGAAAATGAATTACCAAAAGTATCTCTCTGTTTTAACGCATTATCATCTAGTCCAAGCTTCAAAAAAAAAATCTTATGATCTAATGTGTCAAAAGCCTTACTATAATCCAATAGTACTAAGCAGGTATTTAATTTATTGTCTAAAGCTCTAATGATGTCATCCGCAACGTGTAACAAAGCCGTTGAGGTACTGTATAATGAACGAAAACCCGATTGCGTAGGACGTAGAAACTTATTGTATTGAAATCTATTTTTGTTTCATGTTAGCCTTGTTGGAGGTGATATTGAAAAAAGAAGAACATTTTCTCATGGCAACTTTTTGCCCTCTATCGAATGGCGAAATCAGTTTTTATATGTAACGTTTCGTCTCTCCAGGTCTATCATCAACTTAATTTTTTTAAATAGACCCTGGAAATTTTATTACATTTTTTGCAAGCCTTCACGACCCTCAATACTGTACTGCCTCAGCCCGAGCCAAATTCAGACGTTTTGTCTCGAAAAATTCATCTATGTATTTGTTCCAAATTTGTCTAAATTTTTTATTTAGATTTATATTTATTGAATTATCGTACACTCTAAATGTCGTTACACCCTGTCAGGGTTCGTAGCAGCCTGGAAAACCAGGAATACCGGGAAAAGATGAGTCAGGGAAAAGTCAGGAAATTCTATATTAATTTTTAACTATGAACCCTGCCTGTGAAATCCACCTAGTTATTTAAACTATTACCATCACCTGGTCATACATAACTCGATAAGTTGTTGCATCAAAATTAAAACATTACAATTATAATTTCATTATGACAAATTAATACTTAAAAATGCACATGAACAACCAAAACTTCGAATGAATATTATACTTTAAAAAATTACAGTAAACGTTCAAAAACGTTTCCATTTTGGCAAATGTTGAAAATGCAGATAAGCGTAATATGATCAGAATTATTATTATATCTGTAACCACAACTATGAAAGAGCATGTCAGATGTATTTGTATGAATATCCAGAAAAAAATTAGATCGAAATTTGTTTGAATTTTGAGCCCTCGAGAAACGTAGAAATAACTATGAGTGTGGGATTAAAACTCTAATAATGTTTTATTAATGTGTGATGGTAATAGTATAAATAACTATTATAGGTGGATTTTACAGAGCCCAATGACACTTAGAGTGTACGATAATTCAATAAACATAAAAATCTAAATAAAAAATTTAGATAATTTTTGAAGGAATACTTTGAAGATGAATTTATCAAGACAAAATGTCTGAATCTGATTCGGGCTGAGGCAATGTGGTATTGGAGGTCATGACGGCTTGCAGAAAATGTAATAAAATTTCCAGGATCGTATTTAAAAAAATGACATTGATTATGGTTCTGAAGAAACGAAATGTTACATAGAAAAATTTATTATGCCATTCGATAGAGGGCAAAAAGTTGCCAAGAGAAAATGGTTTTCTTTTTTCAATATCACCCTCAAATGAGGCTGAAATGAAACAAAAACGGATTTCCAAAATTTCGGTTTTTTTTTTCAAATATTTCAAGAACTAATTATGTTAGCCTTGATTTTTTAGAGGCATAATGTTTGTCCGCTGGTTATGCAACTTTGCCCTCATTTAAGCTAGTTTGTATCTCTTACCATTTCTGAGATCCCAGTAGTGAGAAGCGAATTTGTAACAACCTGTATAGTTGAATCGTCTTATTTAGGCCTGTAGTCACTCTTATATACGGTCGGAAAGTCCCCATGGTTCATCGGTCGTTACGCGAGAGCGATAAAGAAAGTCATAGAAATCCGTGCGATAGAGAAAGATGGCTATGATGAAGGCGTTTAATAGTCACCGCCCATTTCGCCCTTGCACAAATAAGATCCACTTCTTATTTGTGGAAGGGCGAAATGGGCGGTGCCTATTAGACACTTTCATTATAGCCATCTTTCTCTATCGCACGGATTTCTATGACTTACTTTATCGCTCTCACGTAACGGCCGATGAACCATGGGGACTTTCCGACCCTGTAAATGAAATATTGGAGTATCCTGTATATTACTTTTACTGATATCAAAGAGTAAAAGTCTTTTACAGTGATTATAATGAAATTGAAGGTATTGTGTTATTTTAATTGTAATAAAAATTCTATTAGCAATAAATATTTTAGATTAAAAATGAAATATGCCCCAATGCATCATTATTCCGTCAAAATGAGATTATTCATCGATTGACTCAACAGGATGAACATATACATTTACAGGATGATTTACATCAGTCGTTACAAGAACATCAGGTCAATTCAAGCTTCCATCAGAATTCTGTTCAACATTCTTTACAACAAAATAATTTTCCACAGACTTCGAGTGAGCAGCATTTGTTTTATCAAGATATTAAAGTGGAAGAGCCGGTTCAAACACAATTTTCTATTTGGAGTGAAAGCCCTAGTCCTAAAAAGCTTGATTTGTGGAGTCCACCTAAACCTAAATGTACTTCTAACCATTTTGTAGTATATGAACAATCGTTACAAGATATTCATCCACAAATACAACCTAAAGGTAAGTAAAATTGATTTTGAATCATGAATGAAGAAAGGAATACTTATTTAATTTGTTCTATTTTCTCGCACTTCACTGACTTGCTATAATTACAGGATGTCTATTAAATAAGTGTCGTTATTTTAGTATAAAATACAGTAAAATTTAGGGGAAAAAATGTTATAATTTTTTTTTTGTCAGGCAAACCCTTATAGCAGGGATGCACATACCGCTGCCCGCTGTCGATGTTTATGCGGCCCGCCAACGAATTTTAAAAGTATTCTACTCGCCGCGCTCCGGTCCAAGCATATTATTACGAGACTAGAAATCTGTCGCATCAACTAGATTACAGATTCGCGAAACACGTCGATCCCCGAACAAAGTGGATGGTTCTCGATGTTTGGTAACTCGTATAAATACGACGCATCGCCGGCTACCGGGGCAGTTAAGTTTTGACTACGGATAAGCGAACGTTATACTGTTTGAGAACTGTAATCTGTGACGAGTAAATATTTCGTCGTTCGAACTTGGCTTTTACCGACTGTAACATATAATATTAATTTTGATATGGATAAACCAGGCCCCAGTAAGAAACGTAGTCGTAAGGTTGAAGATGAAAATCGACAGTTTCATGATATTTGGACCGAAAAATACTTTTTTATTTCATCGCATAACAAAATTGTCTGTTTAATATGCAAGAGTAGTGTTTCTATTCCGAAGGAATATAATGTGAAAAGGCACTATGAAACCCAGCATCCAACTTTTACCAAATTAACTGGCGAAAATCGAACGCAAAGAATTTCCACTTTACAACGGGAACTAATAGGCCAGCAATCTATGTTTACAAAACCAATTCAAGATGCTGAAACAGCCACTGAAGTTAGCTTTGAAATATCTCGAATAATAGCGAAAACTTGTCGGCCTTTTAAAGATGGTGAGTTTGTTAAGCAATGTTTGGATATCGCCGCAAAAAAAATTTGTCCGGAAAATGTAAAGAAGTTTGAAAAAATTCAGTTAAATCGGATGACTGTTCAAAGAAGAATTACCGCATTAGCAGATAATATAGAAGAGCAATTAGCTACGAAATCGAGAAGTTTTGAGTATTTTTCTATAGCGCTCGACGAATCTACAGATATAAGTTCAACTGCTCAACTATTAATATTTTTACGAGGTGTAACGCAAAATTTTGAAGTGAGTGAAGAACTGATTGGTATGAGTTCTTTGACAAGTCAAACCAGGGGAAGTGACATGCTCAAAGCTCTTCTAGAAAAATGTTCTATAATGGATTTGGATTTAACGAAAATATCTGGAATTACAACTGACGGAGCACCTTCAATGGTTGGAAGTACATCTGGGATAGTAACTCTGTTAAAAACATATTTACAAACTAAAAACATAAATACCAAGGAATTAATGCAGTTTCATTGTATTATACATCAAGAGGCCCTCTGTTCAAAATTATTGGGATTTGAAAATGTTATGAAAGTTGTAGTACCTACCGTAAACTTTATAAAATCACGAGGTCTCAATCACCGACAATTCAAACAATTTCTCGAGGATATTGAAAGCGAATATGGTGATCTCCTGTTTTACACTGAAGTAAGGTGGCTAAGTCGTGGGTTGACACTACAGCGATTTCTTAACTTGATTGAAGAAATCCAACTATTTCTGGCGGAAAAGAAAAACGACGTCCCCGAACTCGACAACCCTGATTGGCTGTGTGACTTAGCGTTTCTTGTAGACATCACAAATCACTTGAATGTCTTAAATACGCGACTCCAAGGCAAAGATCAATTGATTTCGCAGCTATACTCTCATGTTTCGTCCTTTCAATGCAAATTGAGTCTTTTCAGGACACAAATCAATTCAGCCAATTACGGCCATTTTCCGAACTACAAAAAAATTATGGAGAAGTTCAATAAAACTGACGTCAATTTCGCTCATGTTGAAAAAATTGATATTTTGATACAAGCTTTTGAAAATCGTTTTGTAGACTTCAAAAAAGTTAAACCGCTATTGGACATTTTCAGCAATCCTTTCAACATTTCACCCGAAAATGCGCCGGAATTAATGCAGCTGGAATTAATAGACATGCAAAATGATGATAATTTAAGAAACAAATTTAATGAAGGTAATTTACTCAACTTCTACCGTTGCGTTGATAAAAACGCTTATAAAGAGTTGCGAATAAATGCATTGAAATGCGCAAGCTTATTTGGATCGACGTATATTTGTGAACAAACGTTTTCAGTGATGAAACTTAACAAAACGAAAAACCGAAACCGTCTGGCAAATGAAAATTTGGAAGCAATTATACGTGTGGCTACAAGTAATGTGGAGCCAAATATAAAAAAACTTGTTAGTTCAATGCAATGTCATGCATCAAAATAATAAAACATGAAATATTACATTGTAATGATTACATAATTATTACAACAAACATTTTTGAAGGTTATTTTATTTTTATCATTGCATTTAATACTATTTAAAAATAAAAAATTTTGTGTTAATAAATATTGTTTGTAGTGGCCTGTCCTTGGCTTATATTTTTCCCGAGTGGCCCCTGTTTCCTATAAGTCTGTGCATCCCTGCCTTATAGAGTTATATAGCATTATGTAGATTTGGATTGTGTAAAATTAATATGCGGGAAAATCATGAAAAATAGTCCCAAATCAACAGGCATTATTATTAATGTTCGTTTTTCAAGTGTGTGATTTGCAAAATTTCATTTACATATTATTTGTTTTTTTAGGGACTAGCAAAATTTCTTAAACGTGTGATGTTGCCACATTTCCAAAATTTTTTTATTGCCCTGTTTGTGTAACAATTACTCAGAGAAGCAAATTTTATAACACTTTTTTGGTCTCTAGATTTCAGTGTATCTTGTACTAAAATAATGACATTCTATAGTTAACTTCGGTTATAACATTGGTGAAACTATTTAGGTAGTGCAATGAAAACTGCATTTAAAGATTTGAATGCAGAGGAATTGGCCGAAACTGGATCCCGTGGTGGAATGGACATAGCGGCCACTGCACAAGCAGCAGACAGTGCTAAACCGATGCCTTTATTTAGCGATAATAGTTCTTCATCATTTGAGGATATTAATTCTGCTAATCAAGATCGCTGTCAAGATTTGGATAATAGCTGTAATACACAAATGTTTAACTTCAATTTAAATGCAATGAAAGTTAGCACACCACAAAACAAAAGGCCAGTTGTGAGCACTAATATTAACGAAGAAGAGATCGGAAATACTAGAAAACAACTTTTCATGGAACCCAAAATTCAAGAAAGGGATAAAGCTCTGAGCACCATATTAGAAGAAACAAAAAGCTATGGGTAAGCAGAAATTTGTAGGTTAGGTTTAAGTTTTTTTTTTAAATTTGAATCGGACAAAATATTAAGGGGCCACATTTGAGTTAAAAATTTAATTCCAATTAAATTTTGAAATTTTTTAAACACCTACAGACACGTAAATGTCAATAAAGAACATGAATTTATTTATTTGCATACAAATGTATGAATTTTAAATTTTCTTTTGGTCAACTTGATAAACCATTTGACTATCCAGCTCTAGCATAACATTATTTAAAAAAATCCTTTCGCTGCAGACCGGTAAAAATTTTAATTTTACCTCTATACCAAGTTGCTTCATTTAGCCGCTAACTATGTTAGAAAAAATGTTTGTTTTTTTCCAATTAAGTGTGAAACGTCTCATCTGATATAAATTAAATTTGATATTCCAGTGTTTCTGTATACAGGGTGTATCTAAAGGGTCTGTACAACGCTCCACCAGATACTTGCCTTATTCCAAAAATTGATAATAACGGAACTACAGGGTATCAAAGTTGAAAAAATAAATAACATTTTCTTTAATACTTTTCGACTACTTCGATGGGATGAGAAATTAAAATTTATCGACGATTTTATTGTATCTTCTAGAACAGGATTTCCCAACCAGTGGGTCGCTCCTCTCCAGGGAGATTGTAAGGGGGGCCAATGTATTTGGATATTCTAAAGAAAAATCTATTTGAATTCTTAAATTCACTAATTAATTCATTCGATCGTCGTTTTGACAATTATTTGTCCTGGCAAAAACTGAATGTGGCATCGACCAACTGGTTTAGAATATGCAGGCACAAACATTGCATTAACTTAATTTTATTATTTAATTAGAAGTACTTCAATATTTTTAGGAATGAACATCAAAATTTTAATTTAGTTGATTATGCTTATTACTGAGAAATAAATATCGTGAAAATTATGTGTTTTTTTATTCTAATAATGAAAAAAATTATAATGGGGGCATGAATATATTTTTATAATCCGGGGAGGCTCAACGCAAAAAAGATTGGGAACCCCTGTTCTAGAGGGTGCTACAAGCAATGATTAAGATGCATTTAAACTGCCAAACTTTTTTGTGCCACGTTGTATTTATAATAATAATAATAATAATAACGTCTTTATTGCAATTTCTAAGTGAAATTTACAAAAGGCGAAAGTCTAGCCCACTGGCCATTCTAACTTACTATTTCACTTTGGGCTGGAAAAATCTTTTGTTCCAACTTTTCTGCTTAAAAAAGGTATACCTTGCTAACATCTCTAAAGCCAACCGTTTTCAACAAGAAGGCATTTAAATTTGTAAATTTGTTGCCCCTGGCTATTATAGCCCTGGCCCTTAATCTTGTGAGGCCTGGGGCTATAACCCCCATAGCCCCTCACATAAACCTGAGCCTGTCGGTTACTATGTCAAAAAGTGACACTTATTTTTAAAGTTTAGGTCATTTTTACATAGTATCGGTAAGAAATTTTTCATGTAATATCATTATTAGAATTTGTGTGAAAAGTGATTATCACTCATTACTACATTAGATTAGTTTATGTTATACTAACTTTATATTATTAACTGACAATTACGTAATATTAAGAAATACATGTAACAACTGTAATGACTGGTCGTGGAAATGTTCAAAGTTTTATTAGTTTTTATGAATTACCTCTATATGACACATAAATTTTTAAATTTCAAAACTTGCCATTAAATATTGGTCCAATTTATTAAACACTGGTGTACAATACTTAAATCATTATTAAATAAAAATAATAAATAAGCAGCGACACAGGCCAACAGGTTCCACGTTGTACGAACCGCTTGTACATTCTGAGCTATGTCACAGCCTAGTGATTCCCTCCTTCGCCCTCGCCAAAAATTGACTGTTGATTAACCGTGCACCCAGTTGATCCTACCAGAGCAGAGTAGAAGCTTGGAACCATGGATATTCGGCTTTCCCGATGATGTTGATGCATGGCCAGGCTTGCCTCTCGATTTTGTACACTTAGGTTTATCATAGTGTATTCATTTTTCATCGCCAGTGATGATAAGATGCAAAAAACCTTTTCTTTTTTGCAGTTGAAACAATTGTTCATATGTGAAAAATCGCCGTTCAATATCTCAGCTTCAATAATTCATATGCAATTCAATTCATATGCAATTCATTGCATTTAAATGTTTGGAAACTGTTACATTCAATGATTCTGCAAGTTCATCTTGCATTTGACTTGAATCTTGGTTTAGTAATGACTTCAATTCCTCATCTTTGAACGTTTTCGGTTGGTCAGGGTGTTCTTTGTCAACATCACCATTTCTAAAACGTCGAAACCAATAGTCACACGTTTTTATTGAAGGAGTATGTTCACCGTAAATTTCCAATTAAACATAAAAAGTAATACTTCCCACAAATGGTGTTTTGCTGGCTCATAATTCGGCATCTTCGTAGCTGAGAAAAAATATGTTGTTTACACTTCAGCAAAATGACAATAAAAAGTAAAGCTTAATGACAGAGCTTTGACATGACTATAGTTAGAGAAGTGTTTGATAAGTTACGCCATCTATTGTAATTCCCTCAAAATTAATTCAGTCCTAGTAGTATACTAGTTTTCATAATAAAACTGATTTTTTTTATCTCACAAATGATAAGATTCTAAACAGTTATTTTTATATTAAATATTTCTGGTAACTTATGTTAATTTTTCTTTCTCTTAGTGCCCTGTTTCAATTGAATTGTTTATCAAAAACATATTTAGGTTAAAAAAAAAACTACCTCATTCAATTTGTATTATAACTATTTTTTTAAATAAGTCTGGATTCCATATTATTTAGAGTGTCTAAAGACATGTCCTTCTACCACAAACTTTTTTTATTAAAAATTAAGTGTCTTTATTACTTTTTGTTTAGATATATGAAGGACAAAAAAGTTTAAATAATATTTACTAAATACCAAGTAAAGTGTAATTCACAATCTTTATTGATAAGTACGAAATACTACTATTTTTAAATTCACCTAAAAAGTGTATCCCCAGAAATTTTCATCTTGATTAGTGTGTGCAATGGTTCTCATAATAATTAACAAATTTTCTTTTTAACTTAGCTGAAAATTAATGAATTCACCTAGTTTTGACATTGGGAGTCTTCCATTACGTTGTATCCCAATCATAATTTATTTATGGAGAATATACAGTGCCGGTTATGTCTTCATTACAAAGTTCATCATAAAGAAAGAGAAATAAATGGCTAATGGCTAACATAAACCTTTAATCATTAACTAAGTTAGACTTTGCCTTGTTATCAGATATCCAGAGAAACGAAAACTGTTCATGACACTCATGTGGTGAAAGTTAAACAGTTAAAAATAACTTCATTTTTGTCTTATGCACTGTTTATATTGCTGTCCAGAAATGACCAACACTGTATAAAAGAATATTTTGCACTTTAAGGTCTACATCGAGTTCCAGTGGGGCCACTACAAAATCTTCTATATTTAATAATCATACAAATAAAATGGGCACTATATCAGAGGAACACAATAGCTACCTAGCACAGAATTTAATGGCGAACGCAGCTCTTCGGTCAAGTCTACTAGGAAATTTTATGGATTTTGAGGCACCACAATCACCACTAGAAGAGATGACAGCAGCTGAGCCCACCATGCCTATGCAGAGTAGCCCTTTTGAGAGTCCTATTAGACAGATACCTGCTCCAGCAATCGTTCAACCTCTAGATCAGGCTCCATCGGATCCCTTTAAAACAAGTCTAATAAATCTATTGTTAGAAAGGGTAGCTTTTCCTGGACCACATGTGTACGGATATATTAATCTACACTATAATCCTAGGATCTCCATTAAGAAGGAGCCTATTAACATAGGTAAATTAAAAGAAAACAATTGTCAAATGTTATATTTCGTTAATTAAATAAACAAGTAGTGTATTATTTTGCTATTATTTCGAGGTAAAGTTTATTGTATTAGTAATAATTTTCAGGTAATGAAAAGTACATTGTTGAAAAACAATTAGGCAAGGGTACTTTTGGAACTGTTTTTAAGGCTTTAGACTTGTATAAAAATAAATCTGTTGCTTTAAAATACCAAAAACCTCCAAACAAATGGGAATTCTACATATGCAGAGAGTTATTAGCCAGATTAGCAGAGCATCCTCTTCGAGACAATTTTATGGATATATCAACGGGATATTTTGGTAAGACAGCATTCATATCAATAACAATGTGGGCCAATTTCAACACTTGGATTGTTTGTCCTAGTCATATATTATAATCAGATAGAACAGAAATAGTTATATTGTGTACTATTTTTGTAAAAAAATTGAATGGTAGAAACAGTATTTCCATTTGTTTAAGAGATAGTGTTTTCACTTTTTAATAATATTTTTTGGTGTAAAATAATTTTTTTATTTGAAAATTTTTAATTTTTGTGAAGCGGTTTTTTATTTATTTATTTTTTACATAATTGATTGAATTAGGGCAATGTTGAGGAAGATGGAAGAAGAGGAGTTATAGACGAAAAATTTTTTATTTTCGTTTTTATATTTATTAATCGAAAATGGAAAAAGGTAAACTTTTTAAACTCAGACATTGTTAGACACTTTTTTGTGGAGAATTCAATTCAAACACATTTTTCATTTTTCTGATTACAACACGATTTACTTTTTTGTTTTTGTTAAAATAAATTATCAATCACAACATATTCCTATTAAGGATATTAAGACTACAGAAAATTATAACAGTAATTTGTGAACTATTTTTAATTTTTCTAATGGGATACCAGTGATATGTCCTCCAGATCCAAAAAATTAGACGACATTAATTGATACAAGACTACACAGTGTTGTCAATATAAAACAGAGTAGAATTTGTTTACTTTTTCTTACCAAATTTTCTTAAGTTTGAATTTAGATGGTATCACTTGATGACTTGTCAACAATTAATTGACCTTCACAAATTTCTCATAGTGGTAAAATAACCTCACTGTAAATGTGATTTATTGTTTTATTTGGTTACTTTTAAATAGTTCTTGTGTGAAAAGTGCCATTTACCCACATTTTCATTTATTTTATGTTATTGATGTTTATAAAATAATGAGGTTATGAGAACAAGATAGCTTAATTTTTTTACATAGTGATTATAATGGAGACTATAAGCTAAAAAACTTTTTGAGGAAGAAGTGCCTCTAACTTCAATTATAAGTATTTTAATTCTTATTTTTCTATAAAATATACATACACTTCCAATTTCTATATTCTTTGCCAGAAAACTGTTATAGCTACCTCGTCCTCTACTTAAGACTAAGAAAAATTCTCCAAATTTGTTTTTATGTTCTACTTTTTTCCAATGTTTCTTGGGATATGAACATTTTTTATCAAATGAAATTGTAGCAAACAACCACTAGTTTTAATGACGAAGTTTAGACATTGAATAGTAGTAATATAACACAATGTATGTTACATCTCAACAGCATTCTTACAATATGGTATTAAGTTCCTTCTTAGCACTCTTTATAGAAACATCCATTCCATAATAGGCATGATGACAGTAACCAAGAATCACTAAAATTATGTATTTATCTAATGAAATATGATTTATGGATTATAAAAAAACCATATTTATTTTTATATTATGAGCGAGATTGATAATATTTTTGATAAAATAAAACTACAAAATACAGCAAACCGCCATGATAGCTTGAACATCAATCAGAGTGAATTACGTCACATCTATGTAAATCTCATTTTCTTGTCATTTGTACTTCGACAATATCCGCAGTATTTATCTTCGTTTAAATATTTTGTATTTCCCAACTATCATTTGCTTAATTTTGTGTTACCAAAACTATAATCTGGAAATATTAGGTACTTGAAAAATTTTTAAAAGAAGGAAAGAAAATAAAGCTCAATAACAGCGAGTTAATAAAATACCAAAAAGATTATGTTTGTGATCAAAAGTTTATCCATGCATACGAGGGTGGTCTGAAAAGTTTCCGACCTAAGACAAGACATTTTTTCAGAATTTTTTTTTTATTTTTCAACATAGTCTCCTTGTAACTCTACACACTTCTCCCAGCGATGTTCCCATCTCTGTAACCCGTTCAAATAGTACTCGGCATTTTTCTCTGCAAAATAATTGTCCACGAAGGTGATTGTCTCTTCATTTGACGACAATATCTTTCCTCTGAGTGCAATTTTTAGATGAGGGAACAAAAAGAAGTTGCTTGGGACTAGATCTGGTGAGTAAGGCGGATGGTCAAGCAGTTCAAACCTAATTTGTGGATTTTCGCCATGGCAACCGCTGAGGTGTGAGACGGTGCGTTTTCTTGGTGAAACAGGATCTTCTTTTTCTGCAAATGTGGCCGTTTTTCCGCAAGTTCTGCCTTCAGCTTGTCAAGTAATGATGCGTAGTATGCTCCTGTAATGGTTTTTCCTTTTTGAAGATAATCGATTAAAATAACTCCATGACTATCCCAAAAAACAGTCGCCATCACTTTCCCAGCCGAAAAAACAGTTTTTGCTTTTTT
>NW_019417203.1:66329-72343 GCF_000390285.2 Anoplophora glabripennis | reverse complement strand
TACTTACGGATTTCTTTTGTACACTTTTTTATCAATATCTGTTTTTTGCGTTACTGTATTTACTTCAATGTATGATGTAGGTATTGATAAAAATGTTTTTAAAGAATCAACGAATATCTATGTATGTATCATATGATATTCTGCAGTGGTGTTACAATTAAGTTATTTAATCATAATTTCGTTAATTAGCTACCTACTATTTTCATTTTTTGGTATTGAAATACTGCAGAAAATATATTTCCAAATAAACAAAATTCGTAATAATATTTTAAACAGCTTGTAATATAATTTTTTTAATATTTGATGATGACGATAAATTTATTTAATATACAAGGTGGGTTATTAGTACGTCACGGAATGTAGGTACCTACATGTTTTTCTTTGTATTTTGACATCCACTTACAGGTTTAATAATTAAAGATAGAAAGAAACTTTAAATACAAATGTATGACTTTTCCTTTATTTCTTTTGACATCAAAATTTGCTGGCATAAAATATATGTTTAAAATAAAAAAAAATCATTAAAAAAATTAAAATTCATCCTTATGAAAATAACAAACAACGATTTTTATAACTAACCTTTACAACAACATAAGGAGAATCCCTAAAAATGAAATAACATTAAAATACCTACAATTTTTACAAATCAGCATGCAAGTAATTGTGATGATACAGTTGAAAATATGTTTTAATCTACTATTAATAAAACAAATTCAAAATTATCAAACATTTTGTCCTGTATTTTTCTTTCAGTACTTGTAAATTTTCAGGTTTTTTATAATATATTTTGTTGAAGTGTCCTCACAAAAATATGTCTAAAGGACTGAGATCGGGTCTGTTTTCTGTCCACCTAAGGTTTCTAATAATATTTTTTAGTATTCGTTGACGGGATTCTTCCTCCAAAATAAATTTGCCAATATTCCTGAAGAACTTTTGCACATTATTGTTATTTGAATAATACAGTTAATTATGTTTTATTTTTCGTCATCAGAATAACCCATTGTAATTTTTTTTAATTTTTTAAATTAAAATGGGTTATTCTAATAATGATAAATCCCATGTATTTTTAAAAGAAGGTTCGTTTCTGTCGTTTTTATCTAATTGTGTGCGAGAGAGATAGAGTTATAGTGTGCGATAGAGATAGAGTGACTCTGTCCTCATAGAGGGCTTCTATTTCTCTCTCTCTTTCTGTTGTCTTCAGGAGTCTTTGGGGCGTCCCCAGCAATTTCAGGACACCTAGGGAGGGAATGTGGGGTAGAGCGCGTGGCCTTTTTAGCCTTCGTTATCGATCTATGATGTCACACAGTATGAGAAAAAAAACGGTTTTTGCTCGTAACTCGGAAATGGCTGGAAATATAAACAAATTTCCCCTTGGTTCTAAGTAGATCACTCGGTGGGTGACGCAGAGCAGGGTGTCACAATATATGAAAGAAAAAAAAACAGTATTTGCTTGGACTCTAAGTATCAAAAAATCTTCCATGGTTCTGATTGGTGATCGAGTGAAAAACATCAAAACCCGCATGTCAAAAAAAAAAAAAAATCGGGGCCAACGGTGTGTGACATCATAGGATCATAGGATAAAAAAGTGTTTATAACTCGGAAACGGTGTATTGAATCGAAAAAATAATAGAAAAATCTCCCCACCCCCTGGTTCTGTATGTTCCTTCTGCGTTGAATGCAAAAGGTCCGAAGTCCATATGTGGAAAAACGAGGTGTATGATGTCATAGAAATTAAAAAAATCTCTTCACACCCGTGGTTCTAATTGTCCTTTCTGCGTTGAATGGAAAAGGTCCGAAGTCCGTATGTGGAAAACAAATTTCGGAAAGAAGAGGTGTGTGAGGTGATACAGTAAAAAAGGTCTTATAATTCGGAAACGGTGCGTTGAATCGAAAAATAATTAAAAAAATCTCCCCACTCCTCTGGTTCTAATTGTCCGTTCTGCGTTGAATGCAAAAGATCCGAAGTCAGTATGTCGAAAAACAAAAAAGTTAGTCAAAATTTACAACAGTAGTGACGAACGCATTATCTTATCTCTGTATTGATTGATGATTTGTTGTTTTTTTTTTAAATAAATTTCGTATTCAACTACTCCTTGATGTTCCAGCAATTTTACATTGTGTTAATTTTTTTGAACACCTTGTGTCACAAATATGAGCACTACCAACGGCATCCAAGATATACAACACTTGTGGCAATAATTATTTTGCCTATTTAAAGAAATTAACAATATGAGAGCATTACCCATCTAAGGATACACAACCTGTATAATGCAATTTTTTTTAAACATAGGTGTTAATATCGCACCATATTGGAAGTCGACGTACAAATCTAAAAACATTAATTTCGAGTTTTTGAATTTTCCCATTCCAAGGTGATATAAAATAAATAATTAATTAGGTAAATTCGTAGTATTAATTCTAACTTGATTTATTTTATTTATCATTTAAGGCACATGTGATTTCCAAACGGAAGATAAGTTCCATATCTCTTTAATTACATAATTGAATGCATCGAATTTATTTGGCAGTTATCATTTGGCAATAAAGCCACCGCTAGAACTGCCGCCTATTACCAAGTAGAAGAGTTACCACGCTAAATTTTATAGCTGGAAGCCGGCTAAGGAGACCCTGCATCCATTTCGGGTTGCCAATTTCCAGCATTTAAGTAGCAGTCTGTGGCGATAAGCTATAATCAGGCCGAGTATGTATCCCATTTACGCTAAAACGTTATGTTAGAAATAACGTTTGTAAATAACGTGCCGTAAACGGCCGCTATTTTTTGTTGTACATAGGTTATTTGCGCTCTACGTTGTATTTGTTTCATGTTTCATAACCTAAAAGAACTCTTTTAGTTGTATGTGTTTTTGTCTATTGAGTCGGGTATTTATAATAATTNTATAATGGTGTATCCAAGTTTCATCTGCAGTAATTAATCGGCGCCAAAACTCGGATTTATTGCCCCTAAACTGCACCAACTGTTGGAAATGTTCATTCGAACACGTTTTTGGTCTAACGTGAGCAAACGCGACACCCAACGCACGGACAACTTTCTTATGTTTAAATGTAAACACGTTCTTTTGACATGTTCATAACCTCTGCTATCTCTCTCACTTTAATTTGGCGGTCGTCTAGCACCATTTGGTGAACTTTGGCGATGTTTTCGTCGGTAGTTGCAGTTTTTGGACGTCCCGAATATTCGTCTCCCAAGCTCGTACGGCCACGTTTAAATTCAGCTGCCCAAAATTTCACTGTGGTAAATGATGGCGCAGGGTCCCCATATACAGAATCCAACGCATCTTTGATTTGCGTAAATGTATTGCCTTTTAAAAACAAATATTTAATGACAGCTCGATACTCGATTTTGTCCATTTTCATAAAAACACTCACATCAACTCACTCAAACGACTGTTACATAACAACTCCGCGTCCAAAATGGCTGAAACTTTGGTGAATAACTGTCAACAGATGAACAACGAAATTCACTAGCTTTTATTTACGAGTGCTGCCATCTTCATGTTGAGGTCGGAAACTTTTCAGACCACCCTCGTAAATTGGTGCTGAAATACAAAGAACAGTCCTGCGACACATTTTTTAAAAAACTTGTATTGTCTGATGAAGATGAGAGAGTCGAGACCAACATGAAACCTGTTTTTGGTGTGAGTTAAGAGTGACAAGTGGTCTCACGAGCGTTTGAATTTAGTCGGTGCCAAACCAATGATGCAACTCTGATCACAATAATGGGAGGAAAAATCTCGGACGCATCGGTCATGAAGCGCGATAGAATGTTGTAGGACGAAGTGAGAAAAACTGTATGTACCAGTTTGGGAAAAAAATTTAAAAAATGTGGTATAATGCTTTGCAAAAACTATCCCACGATAGCAGAATCCACTGATGGAATCTGTGAAGACAGTATTATTGAAATTAAATGTACCACAAATATGAAGACTTAAAAATTATGTGGAAAAACTACTACAAATGTATTTAACAGAGCTTCAAAAGGGCTATTTCGATGTAGCTTACTACATCTACAGTACAAATAAAAAAGTAGAAATTATTAATGTTACATTTAATGACAACTATGTATCAGATTTTCTTAATATTTTAGTCTCTTCATGGAAAGATAATATGTATCCATTATTTGAGGGTAAATAAAATGCATATACTGAATCTTGCAACACAAAATATTAGCACCTTATGTTTAGTGTTGACAAACATAGATGTGACTTCATGTAGACGCCATGACACCAGCGACCATTTTTGTGTGAGTTTAGACTTAAAATTAAAATTTCAATATTTTTCTACTAAACCTTTTATTTTCTACAGAAATAAGATATTTTTTGGAAATAGTAAATACTTCCGAACATCTTAGAACAGTTTTTCAAAATCTGTCATCATGCCTATTGCGATTTATTGTACTACCTATATGTAAATTATAACTTAAAGAAAATTATTTGTCATTAATACTGACTGTACTAATCAACTTACTTTTAATAAATCTATTGACCAAAATAAAAACTAAACTTCGTAAAAAAATTAGTTTAGTAGATGACTTTGTGATTTTAAAACCAGTATTTGTGAAAAATATTATATTATAATATAAAAATTTGTTAACAAAAAACATGTTACATTTATGGAAAAAAACAAGAAAAAATACTGCAAAATGTTACAGTATTTTAAATTTTTCCATGACAAGGTCACCACTTCGATATAAACTGATTTTAGTAATAACTAGGTATTTCAGTTGGCAACGCTGCGAATAGGGAGTGCAATCCCGATTTAAAGTTATAATCCCGGTATTAACGAGATTAATAGTTACACTCCCGCGGATCCCGCTTGTCTGATATGCAATATTGTCTTTTTTTATATTTAGATTGATGATGGTAAAGAAATATTAGTTTTTAATTTTTAATTATGTTTTTATTAAAGAAATAATACATTATTCGATTTGTTGGAAATATTTACTTAAAAAACACAACGTACTTAAGGTGTGGGCAGCTAAGTTACTTCTAATGTCACTGGCTAGATAACCCGCTGCCGAAAATGCTCTCTCCGCCTCAACACTAGTAGGTGTTACAGACTTTAAACAGTTATATGCCAAGTCAAGGTATTTTCCTCTAGATCCTCCTGATTCCAACTGGGCCATCTCCTTTCTGATAAGTGAATCTAATGAATTAATATCAGATGTCAGAGTGTTTGTGATACATATATTTTCACTGACTAAAGTGCGCTCCAATTTTTCTTGTAATGAAAGTGTTGTAAGAAAGATTTCCATGTTCAATTTGCGTTGCTATTTGAGAAAGAGGTTTATCATCCTCGCGATCCTGTTGGTCAGTAGGTGTAGATAAATTTGTGGGAAGAATTTCGTCATCATACCTTTGTTTGCAGTACAACCTTTCAATAATTTTTTTTATTTCATTTCTAATAACAGACTGCTGGCATGCCAAAAGTATCATCATTCAACGAAATTAAATCCATGTATTTCGAAGTGTTTTGTATGTATATCAAGGTGGGGGTTAAATTTGTTCGTCGCTGTAAAATTCTCTGCCACAAAGATTCAGCCATTTCTGCAGCCAAAGGTAAATTAAGTTCTTCTAGTTTACTCCATCGAGTTTTACAATCTAAGACAAGTTGTACATCTTTTCCAAACTCATTTTTCATATAAATTTATAAATAATAACGAGCGTTCAAATAAAAACGTGGTCGAAGTTGGCTCTGACACATTGGACGTAGGGAGTAGCTTATATCGACCAACTTAACCTCATTTCTCAACAAGCTGTATAGCAGCTGTCAGTTTCAATAACGTTAATGACTATATAACTTTATTTTAAAGAATAATCGTGATAACAATAACAAACAATTAAAGGAGCTGCGGAAAGTGTCCCCCTCCTTGTTATAACAATAAATTAAAGCAGCTGCTGAAAGTGTCCCCCTCCTTGTTCCAAGCACTTTTCACACCTGTTCCTCAAAGAATTAAAGACATTTTCTAAGATGCTCGGGGTATTGTTAATTTCACG
>NW_019417203.1:51506-58875 GCF_000390285.2 Anoplophora glabripennis | reverse complement strand
GTTGTTCAGAATATAAATTTTTTATATATAAAAAATGTTTGAAAATATACTTAGTTTTCCTGAAATAAAAAATAAGGGTTGCAACCCCCAAACACGGAATCACTTGTGAAACATTTTATTTTTTTTAAAAGAAGTAATTTCCATTTTATTTCATTTCAAAATATTGTGATGTCACAGAAATACTGTTTTTGGGGGTTAACATGAGTTGTAGTTTGCATCCGTTTAAATGTGTTTGCGGCTAAAGTAAAAACTTTTTATTTTTCAATGTTAATTCTAATCGTACAGGCATTTTTAGCACACTAGAGGGTTGTTCACCCCCTAAAAAGAGAACTTAATTTTATCAATTTTTTATTTTTTTTTAACAAATGAATTTTTTTATATATAAAAAATGTTTGAAAAATATAGTTTTTCTGAAATAAAAAATTCTGATTGTCTGTGGTAAGAATATGGATAGAGCGGGGGATCGTCTGCAGTTGCACAGAAGCAGCAGCAAACAGCGAGTAGTGGGGGTAATCCCGGTAATCCCGCGGATCCCGCTCATACAATCCCGATTTATCAGTACTAAAATCTTGTGCGGGATCCCGGTGTAACGAGATTCCAGTATATTGGGATGCCACTCCCTAGCTGCGAAGTCTTGTTACGATTAGTGTCCTCTCAAAAAATTATTATTCCCTCAGTAAAAATTATTTTATTTCTTAGTTTTATTTGTTTAGAGGAAAATGAAGAAGCTCTTGCATAATAATACTATTTTATTATTAACATGTTAAATTAAATTTTTGTAAGTAAAAAATAGTTTTAGAATGAACCCTATTCTATCACCAACCAATATTCCACGTCACTGATTAATTGTTGTTTAATTTTAAACAAAATGCCAAATTATTTTAAACTTTTACTAGTTATAATTATATTTTAGGTGACCAAGTGTCTGTACTTGTATCGGATTACATGCCAGGAGGATCTCTACTCGATCTGGCTAATACGTATAAATTGAAATCTGGTAAAACGATGAAGGAATGCCTCGTTATATATTTCACAGCCCAAATGTTAAAAATAGTACAGGCTATGCATGAAGTGAAAGTAATTCATGCAGATATTAAACCAGATAATTTTTTAGTTTACGTTTTGCCTAACTATACAGTTGGCCTCCAATTAATAGATTTTGGATGCAGTATCGACATGACACTTTTTCCTAATAACGCAACTTTTACGAGAAGGGTCACGACAGAGGATTTCATATGTTGCGAAATGTTGGATGGAAGACCATGGAATTACCATACTGATCTATTCTGTATAGCAGCTACAACACATGTGTTATTATTTGATACGTATATTAAGCTACGAAAGCAAGATGGACTCTGGTCAATAACCCAGCGCTTCGCTAGATACATGAAAGCAGATTTGTGGAGTATATTTTTCAGTGATCTACTTAATCAGCAGTCAGGGCTTGCAGACACAACATGTCTATTAAATATGTTGAATGAATCTTTGAATCATAAAGAGAATAATGTTGAAATGAGATATATTGTTAATCTACTTAAAAATCGATAGTCGTTTGGCTTGGTATAGTTTAGATTATGATCATAAATTAAATACTATTTATGTATTTTATTATTAGGTTTAGTTAGATGTAATTTTTAAAATATGATTATTTTTACAATTGTGGCTGTTTTCTTTTTGTTAAAATTTTGCGAATGTTAACTATTGAGTAGTTTCTGTTTCAGGTAGTGTTGTCATTGCTAAAATTTTAGATACTGAAAGGACAATTTGAACAAAATGACAATTACTTGTTAAGACTGTTTTTCGTCTGTTGAACAGCGAAAGTTTATGAAATAAATGGTAACGTTCTGTATACATAGTAGTCTTTAAAAGAAAAAGTTAGAACAATTTAACGAAACTGTAGAATTTATAGAAACGAGAAATATATCATTATCTCGTAGTCTCCTAACAAAGGTGGACAGTTTCTCAAAAGCATACAGAAAATGTAAAAGTAATCTTAAATTTATATATAATTTTTTCTTGTTGAGTTTGTCCTTCGAGTTAAGAAACTCCTTTAAATATTAACTTAATTTCACGTCAGATTTTCTAGTGGAAATTATGTCTATTCTTGCAGAAGCCAGATATGTACTTTCTATACAGGATTTCTGAAGTAAACGGGTAACTTTCTTGGATGAAAAAAATTACCTTAGTACAGTCCTACTAGTCTAAAAAGTTATGAGGCCTTAAAAAAGTGCTTGATTGTTTTATTTTTTTAAGAAAGCTCTACAGGAAATAGGCAACCAGCAATACATTTTTATAGATTTTATTACACAGTTTGTCTAAATATGAATTAACGCATAAATAAGAGACTCCATTCTAACGCAGATTTTCTATAAAATGGAGTTAGTTTGAAACGCAAATTACTTTTTTTAAGAAATTTGTAATTTGTCGCTTTTGAACAAGCGGCACCGCAAATTACAAATTTCTTTACAGCAAAAAGTAATTTAAGTTTCAAACCAAGTCCATATTATAGAAAATCTGCGTTAAAATGGGAGAAAGTCTTATTAGTGCATTAATTCATGTTTAGACAAACTGTGTAATAAAAAATCTATAAAAACTTATTGCTGGCTGCCTATTAGCTATAGAGCCCTCTTAAGGTTATTATGAAATATTAGAATAGCAATAGTAGATAGCAGAATAAGTTTGATTATGAAAGTTTTTAGTTGTGCCAAAAATTTACACAGGCTTATTTCACCCTTTTGCTAAATATGTTTTATAATTTAGATCAGTTCACCTCTATTAAAATGCCATGAGAAAAAACATTTATGCAACTACAAATTTTGTAAAATCATCAAGTTTATTCGTCTGTAACCGACAACAATTTTTTTTAACGGTGCATTTTAGTGACAACAAATGCACCTTTTGACAGTAAACAAATGAACGTTACATAGTTCACCCCTTTTTACTGAAAAAAATATGACAAAACAACTGTTTCAGATAATTTTAGTGACTACATTTTAAGTAAGAAATAAACCCATGATCAATCTTCATCTACATCCAAAATTTTATATTAAATTTCAGCAAAATATCTTTCATATCTCTCAAAAATGATAGAGTTACCTTAAAAAGATGGAATAAAATATTTTTTTGAGGCTCTTAACTTATCTAGGAAGCAAAATGGTACTAATTTAAGTTGATCTAAATTGGTTTATTTTCACCGAAGAAAGCTACTTTCAAGTATGGCCTGTTTGCATTTGGATACTTTGTATATGTGTATATTTCAAAGTATATGTTTGGTGATTTTGGTGATCCATAAAAGTATCAGAGAAAGTAAAGAAATTTAGTATATTTTGTGCAGTGCTATATCATTTCTTTGAAGGTAAAAAAGTTCTTATTGATCATTTTAATTATTATTATATTAAGTTTTGTATACATAATTCAATTTTAGAATTTATATGAACACGTTTGGAAATACCATTTAATGAAATTACGTAGATGTGGCTTTATCCAAATATTTAAATAAAATGGAATAATATCGGTATTTGAATAGAATATTTTTTTATGTAATTTCCTTAGCCATTAAAGAATCAGAAAAGTTATTTACAAATATAAAGGCATTTAATTTTAGAGATTTATCTCATATTTGTATCTGTTTTTGTTTTTCAGATATATACCTAGAATTTTCTGCAACTCGATTAAAACTAATATTAATTTTTGATCTTACTCAAATAAATGAGGTGTGTGTGGATTATAACAGACTTATCGAGTTATTTTTATGTATTCTGTAAGTATGGCCAACCTTTGAAATTCTATATGCCTCGTATAAATGAAAAACGAGCCATGCCTCAACTTTTAATATCCGTTAATGTATTAAAACAAAATTTTATATAGAATTTTGAAAATGAGAATTTCACTTCTGTGGGTCCTAATTAGTATTTTTTTTGGTAACTGAATATTTTTACATTGTTGTAATCTACATTGTTACTGCTCTTACTTTACAGTGTTGGTGAAACAATGTCATAAATTCTATAAAGAAAAATAGTTTTTAAGTTGAAAAAAATGAGTATTATGTTCCATTTAAGTAGTTTTTATGTTTAGTTCAGAAACCAGAAGTGCTAAATTAATGAAATCAAATAGTAAATTAATTAATTTCCATATAAAATTTTATTTTAGTATTTAAAACATGATATAAACCGTATTATCGACACATGTTCAAACGTTTCAAAGCTAATAAAGAAGACGAAGTTAACAAGAATAACAAATTTATATGAATATTGTTTGAGATTTGTAAAGTGAATTTAGCTCTTAGTATATCCTTTTACTCATTTTATCAAATATTTTAATGTAAAAGCAGTATTATTTTTGTTAATTAATGATCAACTTTACTCCCGAAACAATATAACTACTGAAAAAAATTTTTAAATGTGTTTTCATTTTAAATAAACAAATGTATATTTAAGCTTTTAATTTATGTTGTGGTCACTAATTCTTCATTGACAATTCATAGAGTAGTTGTATGAGGAACATTTTTTGTCAATATTTCTGGACATTCGGTATAATTAATATGAAATTATCAATTTCAAATTTCAACTCGTGTTAATTGTTGTTTTTTTTTTCAATTTAGGCATATATTCACAAACTAAAAATGTATTTATCAAATAAAAGCTTTCTTAGATATATTTTAAATCAATCATTTATATTTTTAGACCAGGAAATATAGAGTTGGACGTGACTTTTTGTTTCGGCAAGCTGAATTTATCACTATAGATGCTAAATATTATGTACAATAACATATTAGTTTCCACAGTCATAAAAATTATTTACAGGCTGATTAATTGTATAATTTTTACGTAAATTTACGTTTTTCGCTTATAACTTTTTTCCGTTCATTTCCATGAGAAAACAGTAAATTACTTTTTTATCGTCTTCAAAAGGCCTACAAAACTAGCCCTCGAGCGTAAAAAAATATTGATTAGATCAAAAGTTATAAACAGAAGAAGTTTATTTATGACTTTTGAATTAAACATTTATAAACGGCGTTAATAACTCGCACGATATCTGGAATCGGTAGGTTGAATAGTTCACAAGTTATGGCCTTATAAACAAATTAACTAATTATTAGTCTGGACGATCCCGAGCATCTTCCACAATCGCACTGATTTTTTTCAAGTTAAATTCCATAATAATACATTGAAATCTATCATTTTTTTTTTTTTAAATTTGCAACCTGGAAAGTTTTTTTATTTTTTAGCCTTAGTTGCAAAATGAAATATATGACGCACGCGCGTGATATAGTTATATATTATTACATATTCGGAAAGCTTATGAAAAGAGCTTTAAGTTAAAAAAAAATCGTCAAGATTCGTTGAAAAACAACGGAGTTACAGACTATCAAATATATTATTTTCAAGCGAATTTCGCTTTTTTAATGGCAGGACTATGAATGTTATCGTCATTTTCTTGGGACTCGCTGTTGTTTGCTTCCCCCACCCTTCTACTGCGCCACTGCTTCCCGAAAAATCAAGCGACCCACTGGCTTTTGACAGTATTTCTTATGCATTTAACATACTTCCACAAATAAAATATTTTTATCTAGGAAAGTACTCGGGTTGTCGGTTATGACAGTATTTTTTTTTCCGCTACCAACCTAACTTGTTTAACAATAGGCCGTCAACTTTGACAGTCTGTAACTCCGTTTTTTTTTTCAACGAATCTTGACGATTTTTTTTTAACTTAAAGCTTTTCATAAGCTTTCCGAATATGTAATAATATACAGGGTGTTTCTTAATAATGTGCTAACATTTAAGGAGGTTATTTTTGGGTCCAATTTAAGAAAAAAACTTCATATGAACATATGTCCTAAAAGTTTTACTTTTTGAACTACAGGGTGCTAAGGTTTTATGAAAAAAACATCTTTTTTTATAACTGGTATTACCTATCCTAGATATTTTTTCAAATTTGATACACGCCTTCTATTCATCAAGATGCATTTTATGATGTACAAACAATTTTATTATTTTAGTCAGTGGCGTCTGTACAGGTATCGAATATTTTTGAAGAAAAATATATTACGCCACTACTTTTTCTTTTAGTAAAAATCATTTTTGAAATCCTCATTCCTTTCTGAGCAAATGTGGTGTCTTCAATTTTTTTCGTTTGTTGTATGGTTTTTGCATAAAAAAATAAAATTCATTCATTTGCATCTTATTGGACCACTTACGAGAAAAAAAATTGTGTAACTGAACAATAATTTATTTAAGATAATAACTTTTAAACACTGAAATTATGAAATTACAGTAATCTACATACATTTTGGAATGGCAAAAGAAAATTACCCTGGCGTAACATATTTTTCTTCAAAAATATTCAATACAAAACCTGTACAGACGCCACTGGCAAAAATAATAAAATTTTTTGTACATCAGAAAATGCATCTCGATGAATAGAAGGCGTGTACCAAATTTGAAAAAATATCTAGGGTAGGTAATACCAAAGTTAACATAAAAAAAGTTTTTTCATAAAACTTTAGCACCCTGTAGTTCAAAAGTTAAGACTTTTAGGACATATGTTTATATGAAGTTTTTTTCTTAAAATAGACCTAAGAATAACCTCCTTAAATATTAGCACGTTATTAAGAAACACCCTGTATAACTATATTACGCGCGTGCGTCGTATATTTCATTTTGCAACTAAGGCTAAAAATAACAATTTCCAGGTTGCAAATTTGAAATTTAAAAAAAAAAGTAATAGATTTCAATGTATTATTATGAAATCTACCATGAAAAAAGTCAGTGCGATTGTGGAAGATGCTCGGGATGGTCCAGACTAATAATTAGTTAATTTATTTATAAGGCCATAACTTGTGAACTATTCAACTTACCGATTCCAGATTTCGTGTGAGTTATTAGACAGTGATAAGGAATGAGAGAATGCGATGCCAAATTGTTCTGGTAATAATAACGCAGTTTATAAATGTTTAATTCAAGTCATAAATAAACTTCTTCTGTTTATAACTTTTGATATAATCAATATTTTTTGACGCTCGAGGGCTAGTTTTGTAGGTCTTTTGAAGACGAAAGAAAAAAATACTTTATTGTTTTCTCGTGGAAATGAACGGAAAAAAGTTATAAGCGAAAAACGTGAATTTATGTCAAATTATACAATTAACCAGCCTGTAAACAATCTTCCCCCCATTTTTATGACTGTGAAAACTAATACAGGGTGGCCAAATGAAAACGAAACAGAGCCATTTTCAGGAACTGCGTCAAGATTGTAGAAAAACGCTCAGACCCGTCGATTTTAGATTAAAGGGGGACATTCTTTGCTGGTATTTTTGACTCCGCCACTTTCACCCCCAAGCAAGGGTAAGCATCACCCCAAAATATTTAAATGG
>NW_019417203.1:9707-47733 GCF_000390285.2 Anoplophora glabripennis | reverse complement strand
ATTTTTTTTATTTCTATTCAAAAATATAAATTTTAAATGTACAGCTGGTAAAGGACACGTGACCAATAACCAATAAGAAGCGTAGCTGCTGAGGTAATCGGTGCTCTCACTCAGATCGCCAACCACGCGCAGTCTATCTCTTTCTATTTTAAATAAGACTAATTTTCATGTTTGCCGGTAATTAAACTCCGGAAAAACTGTCTGGCTTTTTGTTAATAATTTATTTAATATTTAATTAAGAGGCTATTAAAATTTCAGAGTGAATCAAACGCTTCAAATGATATTTTCTAAAAAACAACTTTGGGGTGGATTAATTAAATGTAATCCCCCTCAAAAGTGTCTGCCTTATTAAATTTTATGTGTTAAATTATTTAAACTTTTGATTAACGTTTGTTGGCCTCTGAATCAAACATTTTTTTTGGATTATATTTTATTACATTTTTCTATTATGCGCAGTGCCAGGTGTCCCGGGTTGGGTCAAGCCAACACAGGTATTCCAGCTTAGTATCCCGTAGATACTAGAATTAAAAAATTTTAAGATGCATCAAACACTTCATGAAACATGCGTTACCAGCTCTTGGACTATGATGCTTACCCTTCCATGGGGGGTGAAAGTGGCAGAGCCAAAAATACCAGCAAAGAATTCCCCCTTTAATCTAAAATCGACGGGTCTGAGCGTTTTTCTACAATCTTGACGCAGTTTCTGAAAATGGATCTGTTCCGTTTTCATTTGGCCACCCTATATGTTATTGTACATAATATTTAGCATCTATAGTGATAAATTCAGCTTGCCGAAACAAAAAGTCGCGAAATGGTAATTTCCCAGCTCTTTTTCCTGGCCTATTTATAATATTTTCAAGAGTGATATCATTTGTTATATACATAGACTAAAAAGTTGTAATGGTGAGTGAATTCCAAAATGATGGTTAAAAGAAATTGGACATTTAACAGCGATGTTACAACAAATTTTGAGGGCTAATGACTGATCTGTCTTGTCAAATCAATGAAGAGTAATGATTTTTCCTAAAATGATTGCTACAAGCTGTTCGATCTCTCAAAGATTTGACATAAAACAGTTTTTGATCTATTACTCCAGAACTATTGAAGATATAGACTTGAAAGACTTGATACAATCTAGATTCTTCTCAGTAACATGTAAAATTTGACCAAAAACTAACCAATTAAAATTAAGTAAGATCTGAGAATAGGAAAAAAAATCACACAAAATCTTTTATAGATTTGATAAATTATTCCCAAACTTTTCTGATCTTGAATTTTGAAGAATTCATGATTCACGGATAAAAGTAAAAAAATCATGACAAAGTTAGATGCATTTTTAGTTTCGGAGCATAGTATAAATCAGGATAATTTAAAATTTTGTGCATTGCCATGGTTTTCCTCTTACAAAAAAGATTCGAGAGGCATAAAAGTTGTATTTGGAAATGTTATATCCAAATCTATATAGTAGTCTCTTCGACATCAAACTACTTTTTTTACAGTTCAAACCCTTCTAATTAAGCTACTGGATTGCTACTATATCAAGATTGAAGTCTGTATCTAAATCTGCAATGGTTTTTGAGTAAATGGTCAAATACTTTTTAATTGATTTGATAAGAGAAATTAGCCCCTAGCGTTTGTTGAAACATCAATATTACACCCTGATATGACAAGAATGAGTGATATACATGAAAACAGTAATAGACCACAGGAGAAGAAAACAACAGAAACCCAGTAAGAAATGAAATACCGATTGGAAACAAGTTGAAGCACCTGCAGGAGAATTCAAGGCAGAGATGATCTCCTCAACTCTATATCGTAAAGTATGTACATTCTTATACTTCATATTTTATGTTTCATAGACTGCCCCAAAAGTTATATTTTATTGTTTTGCTGGCAACATGAAATTGGAAAACACTTGATGCAACATCATGTTTTTCAATCATCAGGTGTTTCGCCAAGTGTTTATTCCTTTTTTGTGTACAATTCTATTAATATCTTTGTACCATTGAATTACTCATTTTATTCTGAGACCACATATATCAGAAATTTTGTTTTTGTTCAGGGAAGTTGGTATTTACATTTTATTTGCAACTGTATATTCAAAAAATTTAAGAAATTAACAATAACCGAATCTTAACAAGACTATAATATCGCATTAGAATAAAAGTTGTTAAATAAATATTGAGTTTTTATCTTTGGTAACATTGCAAATTACTGGGTGCCTTGTAAAAATGCCGCAGGCTATAACTCCACCATTTTTTATTTAATTTTAAAAAACAAAAGTTTGGCGTTAGTGGCTCCAAAAATATTACAAACTGGCACTTACTATCATAATTTTTCAAGGCCTACCTGTGTCCTATACCCTATACGAGTATAGTAATGTGTTTCTACATTAATTGGCATTTATTTTTATGTTGATTTACTTTCATTGTATATTTAACAAATTGGTCAGGGTACTTACTCTTACTGAGTATTTTGCATATTTTTTGGTAATTTTTTGACCAAAATCGAGGTAAAAATCAAATGAGAGTTTTTTTACAAGACATTCAGTGTAATCTCGTTAAAATTTTGTTGTTTTATTAATTTTTTACCAACTTATGAAAAAAAAAAAATGTAGTGACAAACATCCTTGAAGAAAAATTATACTCACAATTAAACTTGAAAGAATATGGGGAACTCATGAGCAACTATTTAGGTATTTTAAAAATATTTTATTGACAGTTAATAACATATGAAAAGTTACGCTGAAAATTTAATTACATATTAAAATAATATAATAAAATAGAATTAAGAAATTTTTTTTTTACAAAGTATGCTATAAACTTTTGCATTTCTCAAGAAATCTCACAAAGTAATGACGATCGTGGGAAATTATTATTAATAAAATTATGCAACTTTACCCCATTTTAACTATTTATCTGACTGACAGTCTCTAATATAAGGGAAGTTTTGTATTAACATCTAAATGCTTTAGATCAATGATTCCCAAAGTGGTCTATATTGACCGCTAGGGGTCGACTCCGAACTGAAAGGAGTACATGTCAGCGAAAACAAAAATTCGGGGTGCATGAATGTAAATGGGTTTCCATGAGAATGGATCCCATTAAGCAGGTTGAGTTCATTCAAAGTTTTTCGTTTTACTTATAAATTGTTATCCTTTTGTTGTTGAAACTTAAGTTATTATTTTCTTATATATCAAACTGTTTCATAGTAAACAATTATTTTATTTACTACACTCAATTACATATTAAGTATGTTTCATAAAATTGTGCAATAAGGCTATTGAACACTTGTAACTAGTAGAAACTTGCACTGTGTCAGCTGTTAAAAACACATTTGAAGTTGATGAATTTGTAACAATTCAATATTAGAAAGGCGGGGGTCTACCCAAAACAGAAGAAAATTTACATGTCTACGAGACAAAAAAGTTTGGGGACATCTGCTGCAATTAGAAATGAACAAAACACATCCAGAGACATCTAGATATGAATATCGAACTTGCCGATAATAATGTATCTTTTTCAATTCGCAACATCCTGTACACAGTTCACGGATTAAATGTGTGACGTTATCACTACATTCATCGACGGGAAGTTTGTCGGTCACTATGATTTGAGCGGCGGCGGTGTTTGTGGAGATGGTGATCTCGAGCACCAGTTTTTGTTTACAGTGCAGAAATACCACTATGTGTGTAGCTACAGTAAAGACACGTAAGAGGCCTAGAGAAAGCTAGTTTTCACAAAAGAATGTCACACTTTACATTTATTAAAGGTCTAAACTAGTACTACTATAAAGCTAGGGTCAGATGATGATGAACTACTATGGTCATAAGTAGGTGATGACTACTAGAAACAGTAAAACAACGGTACGGTGTGTTATGCGGTAACCTGCCTATAGACAAACCACAACAAAGTTAATGGAACGGTACAGGCAAGCGGATATTACGGCAAGCTAGGTGCAGATACCAGGAGTGAGGAAACGATCAAGTGGACAAATCAATTCTATTTCATCCACAGCTAGTCCATTCAGCGGAGGCCCAAACCATTGTGATTGTGGTCATTTTCCATAAACCTCAAAATTTTTTACATATTGGCTACAAATGTGTTATAGAACAAAACATTAAAATGCACAAAACTGCCACATAATGTGGAAAAAACTTATTAACCCAAACTTAGGGTGGGTTACCTTAAAGGTCACACTAGTGCGAACTGGGATTTTGCCAACTTTAAACCTTTATGTCTTCTTTATTTGTTAACAAAAATATAACGTATTTATAACAAAACGTGTAAAATTTTCCTAGAAATCGAATGATGTAATTAGTTTAAAAAAAAATGTTAATAATAAATGCGATTAAAAAAAACATATTTCAAAAATGACTATTTTAAATTCGTATTTTTTTTATAAATAACGACTAGAGAAAAAGTAAAAAAAGGATTTTGAAGTTCAAAATTTATATTTAAGAAAATATACCCCTGGTATCTGGAATCTGGAATTGTGGGGAGGATAGCTTTTAAAGCTACAGCACTTAGGCCCCATTGGGCCCTTTGTACCTCCTTCCCTTAGGAGATCAATCCACCTGAGCCGCTAACAAATCTATTACAGAGAAAAAGGTGGTGACATTGCTCAGGGGGATCTCTCTCTCTCTAATATAGACCATAGAGGGCCAGCGCTCTCCCAACATGGACTCTTTTGTTGACGAGACGGCAGTGCATTCACATAGCACATGTAATACTGTCTCGTCTTCCTATTCACAGCCCCTACAAAGAGGTGTTTCACACTACCTCATATTGTAAAGGTGTTTCCTTAGCCATCAGTGTCCAGTTGGAATACCTGTCACCAGGCGAAGATTTGACCTAGACATGGCCAGGTATTTTTTGACTGTATCTTTGCTAGGATATTCTAAGAACTCCTTAGCGAAATGACAGCTATTTGTTTCATTTTACCGTCTCATAAATTCTTTGTGGGTGTTTTCCTTAATAATTTCAGCAAGTGCTGACAGCGGAAGCACACTGTAGGGACCGGGTCCAAAAATATTGAGGCCCGATGCACTCCTGACTAGTTTGTCAGCTTCTTTATTGTCATTGCACCGCTCATGTCCCTTTACCCAACATACAGATATGCTGTTGGAAGCCGAGGCCACGACCAGTGCTTGGTGGCATTCCCTAGTCATTATCTTATGATTACGCAAAGTCAGTAGTGCTTATCTACTATTTGTGTAGATTATGATGGTTTTACCAGTAGCATACGATTTCTTTAGTGGCTATGGTTATGCCTGCTAATTCTGTTTGTACAACGGTAGAATGCCTGTCCACTGCCCGCTGATATCGGATATGCAAGGATCTAGAGTATATTCTACATCCTGCACCCTCCGGGGAGAAATACTGTCAGTGTCTGCCTGCAGAAGGGGCATCTTCCTGATGACCCCATTCCATAGACGACTCCTAATTTCTCCGCATCCTACATCCGGTTTGAAACCAACGTTCTTGAGGCGAAACATACTTGTCAAAGCCATTTCTCTTAGATAAATATCCAAAGGTAGCAGACACAAAAATACCCCATATTGATAAATACATGTTACAATTAAACTATTAATGAAAAAAAAAAAAAAAAAAATTAAAAAATTATCAACTAACTAAATAAACAATGTTATAATCTAATCTATTCGACATGTAAAATGAAGTGAAAAAAATCGGAAATTTGCATATAAATTTACTTTATTTCTAGATTATATGATATAAATTCAGCCACACATCCAATAATACACAATAATAGACTGAGGCCAACTGTGGGACAGCTCGACTATTTGGGCTAAAGAAGGAATTATTATGGTGGAGGGAACCTTTGGCAGCTGCTACCTGAGAAATGCCAGTTTTTCAAAAAAACGGTGAAGCGAATTCGCACTAGTGTGACCTTTGAGGGTTAACAATGCTTTTTTATTCGTTTTTCTTCAATGTCTCTATTGGATCGCACTACAAAATAATGCAAAAGGTAATTTTTGTTCTAAATGAAATTTTGTACGAGATACATCACTCCAATTTTTTTATTGTATAAATAATTTTGCAATTAACAAAAAATTGCAAAAGTGGAGTATTTTCCAAACGTTTGATGAAGTTTAGTTTTTAGAAAATTAACAATTTTAAGAAAAACATTTTGCAATTTTTTGTTAATTGAAAATGTAATAAATTATAACGCATTTATTTTTAAATGTTTATTTGCTAATTTTATACAAAGGAATGTCTGTCTAAAGCCGTACATCGAGATTTTTATCAGCTCTTTACAAACAAAAAGAAGAGCAAAAAGCAATGGNTTATTTTTAAATGTTTATTTGCTAATTTTATACAAAGGAATGTCTGTCTAAAGCCGTACATTGAGATTTTTATCAACTCTTTACAAACAAAAAGAAGAGCAAAAAGCAATGGCTCGCTGACAGAAATAGTACAACATATATACCAGGTTACTCAAAAGTATTTACATATATCATATATAACAAAAAAATTATTTTTTGCAATAAAAAAAATTGTTATTTAGAACAAAAATAATTTCTTGCATTTTCTTCACAGAAGAATCTAACAGAGATATTGAAGAAACACAAATAAAATACCATTTTTTGCAACGTAATTTGTTAATTACATTATTTTCTAACTGGGGTGGTGTGCATTTTAATCTGCTGTTCTATAACAATGTAGCCGATTTGTAAAAAAAAAATTGTGGTTTATGGAAAATTACTATCTGTGAATCCCTGTCTACTAATATAATACAAGTCATGTATTCATAAATGTTTTAACATTCAAAAATAAAAAAACTTTATTAATTAAAATTTTTATTGTTTTTCTATATTTTCATAAAAGAATAAATAATGTACAAGCTCCAAGAAAAAATTTGCGAACAGATAACATGAAATATTAATCAATGTAATTTTAATCATCTTCAAGGTATTTCTCATGTGCAACTATGTACCCATTTAAGGAATGGTCTCCAGAACTACCGTGGCATTGCTTCTGATTTAATATCTGCTTATCCATGGCAACATAGAAATGTCATTGGAATCTAGTAAATAGGAAGCATTTTTCAACATAGTTATTTATTTACTGTTAAGAATTCTCTCTGACACTGAGGTGGAAGCAGCTGCGTTGTTGAAAAAATCCAATGAATCTACAGCTTTTTCAATACTCTCACATGGAAAATTTGCATGAAAAAATTAGAAACGTACATAACAACTATGAAGCTGATAATAAACAAATAACTGTCATTTACAACATCATGAAATAGACAATAGCAATCCTGAAGACCATTCCACTATCACCACTTTGAAGGTGATGAAAATGATATTCCCAATAACAGATGTAACAATTTTACTAAACCTTATTATCAGACCGTGTAAATCTTATACAGAAATATTATTTTGATTTCACAAAAGAAAAAATGTTATATTTTAATAAATTTTGAGTAATATTTATTTGGAAGGCAACCTGCTGGAAGATCGATTATAGACTGGATTGGCAAATGTTGATGTTGCTTCTTTATAGAGAGGATTATCATTTCTATGCCATTTAAGACCTTTTCTCTCATTCTCAAATTTGGCATATTCACGTCTGTCATGAATAGTTGTACAAACTTTCCAAATAATTAACATAATTAAACCAGCAAGTAAAATTGTCCCTATAACTCCAAGAATCCAAGCTAAAAATTAATTTTAAAGTCAGTTATGTTATATAATTACCATTAGAACTTTTGTTAGATGTTTGAAGTAAAACACATTTTCTAATTAGTTTACCAATACCACCTCAGTTAGTTAATAGTCTATTCAAATTAATTATTTAACCAAAGTTAATGACGTGACCATATCATACCACCATTACAATTTCAACTTGCTGGAACATACGATGACTGTTTCCTATTGTTGCCAAGGGATCTGAATATATTTTTCAATACATTCAAAAGTAAAAGAATTTCCACTTATCTTGAAAAAGTATATTATTTGCTGTTTATATTTTATTTTAATTGTTTTAAACATCCAACAACAATAGAATTCTGCATATAACGCAATTAAACACCTATTGGTGTCAAAAAAATAAACTTGAATAAAAATAGTTTCTGATTTGTGAATACAGCGAGAGGAAGAATCTCTCAAATACAGTCTCTCTCAAATCGTGAAATAGCCACCAGCATATGTTTCAGTAAGATTAAATTTTAGCGAACATAACCATAACATAACACTTATTTGGAGAAGTTTTAGTATGTGACATCAATAACTGCTTGCTACATACCTAAGCTTAGTGCAGGGTAAGTGGTAAACCTTAAAAAATGAACATTCACGAACAAATTTGACAGTTATATCAGTATTGCTATTGGGTAGAAATGACATTAGAATTTCTATCTTGCCTAAACAATCAAGATACAGGTCTTACTCAAGTAGGCTTGTATTTAGAAAATCTGTTGATTTTGTTACTTACCTAAGACATTGGGAGGACCAGCACATAGCTTTTCCTTTTGGGCTCTTACAATAAGTTCTTTATCCTCATCATAAGTGTATTCAAAAATTATAATACATCCAGCTTTATCAGGAACTCTGCATTTTTTTATATCATCATCATCACTAAATTTATCAACGACTTCTGTTTTAAATGCGGTACAATTCAGCCGACACTGATTTTTGTCAAAGACACCAGTCTCATATGCTTGACATTCAACACAATGTCTAAGCTCTTCACATCTACAAATAGAAGTTATTTTCTGAAATCGTTATCACATGGGTGCATAAATATAAACATAATCGACAATTAAATTCATTTTTTTTTTTTTTACAAGGCACATTAGCTTAATCATTATTTTGTAAGTAAATATTTAAATGTACCTTTGTGCTGGGCACGTTGTACATTCTTCACAGTATTTCCCAGAATGACCACCATCCATCATACATTCACATTGACCACAGTTGCATTTTCCATATCCAGAACACACTAAATTACTACCGGGAGCTATACAACTAATGGTGGTATCAGGACATTGACAAGCATCACCTGTGTATCCTGCATGGCACTTACAGTCACCACAGTCACAGGTACCTTTTCCTGAACAAAGTATACCTCCTTCTCTTTTACAAGAATAGTTGTTGCACTGACAAAATTTTCCATATATTTTTTCTTGAGCCTTTGGCCGACTATTACATTCACATTTGCCACATTTACATTCTCCTTGACCTAAAAAGAAAAAAGTACTGGTTACATGCCCGTTTTCAATAATTTCAGAAAATAAGTACCTATCTTGTCTTGTCAATTTAACCTTAGTAATTTAATTCCTGAAAAGGTCATTTTAAAAAAATGAATAATTTGGTATAAAAAAAATAAAGGAATGAACCATATCATGTGATGCACCATTGTATTCAGAAAAATGTGCTGAATTTAAAAATGCTAAAATTCAATTTGATGCCCATAAGGAAAACAATAATTGAATATCATACCTCCAACCAGAGCTGGGTAATTACTTGTAATTTAAAAATAGTTACAATTACAAATTACTTTTTAAAAAAAGGAACTAATTACAATTACAAAGTATATTCTTTAAAAAAGTTATTATATTAATTTAATTACAGTTACATACATGGAAAATGGATTTAGCAATTACTTTTCTAATTACTTTTATGATAAAGTAAATTATAGTGACCAAACAGAGAAAAAGGAAAAAGTTAAGTTAAAAATTTAAATTAAAAGTGTTGTGTAATATTGCGTTTTATTATTTATTAGAATTGATACTAAAATGAAAAGATTATTCTTATTCATTTTCTAATATAGAATTTTTATATTTTTATTCCTAATCTAATAATTTAAACTAGTTCAGTTCATACTATAATTTTATATTATTGGTCAGGTAATTAATTCAACCCGATGTTCTTTGTTTTGGTTGTTAGTACATTTGCAAAATATAGAATACAGTAGTTTTGGGTAGACTGGAAAGCAATAATTATTATTAAAAAAATTACGAATCGAACAAGTACGATTGAAAGGCTGAGTAACCGAACCAGAAGTTTTCTCAACTCAAAATAAGAGCAGTAACATATAAATACATAATATATATTTTTATAAAACTTGATGCTATAGACAACATATTTTTACTTCGTATATTTTCTAAATTAATAATAATTATAATAAAATAAAATGTACTCTGTTAATTCTGAGTTTAATTCACCAAATCACTTTTTATTGTTCACGCGGCACAAGGCTTTCGTCAAATGAAATAATAGAAGTCTGCAAGTCTGTACGCAATTACGCAATACGCATGATCTTAAAAGTAATTATAATTATTAGAAAAAGTAATTGTAATTGGAAAAAGTATTTGTACTTATAGAAGTAATTTGTATTTGGATATTTCAAATAATATAATTACAAATTACAATTCCTATAACAATTTTGCTGCAATTACAATTTCAAATTACTTTAATAAAAAAAAGTTCTTAAATACAATTACAATTACAGGAAAAAAGGGAATTGTAATTGCTAATTACTTTTTCACCAGGAATTACCCAGCTCTGCCTTCAACCTTTTAAAATTTGAAAAAAAAAACGAATTTAAAGTACCTACTTGATGGCTTGACCTAGACTTGATATGACGTGATTTTAAAAAGTGAGTTTGTGGAACCTTTAGGTTGAAGAAGAAAAAAAGTTGTGCTATTTGCAGAAAAAATTAAAAACTGCAAAAATACTTAAAAATGACGTGTTTTTTCAAACATTTTCCAACATAACTTCTTAAATATACAGTTTACAGAAAAATCTATTACTGATGAAATTGTTTGTTATGAAATTTGCTACAAAATAGAAATACCTGCGCATATCATATTTTTGTTGCTAAATAGCCAAAACAACGTAAAAAAGTAATGAAAATCGAGGTAATTTGGAAGCGCCAAACTGACAGGCAAGACATTGTCCAATTCTACTATAAATGTAGATGTAAGTACTTTAAACGATTACAAAACGAAATTCCAAAACCCGATCAAAATCGGTCTGATAGTTTTGGTATGAGACAATTTGTTACTAAATTTCAGCGCGAAATGTCGTTATTTTTTTACGTTAGTGCTGGGGTTAAAGTTAGGCATTTTAATTGGCGCCGATTTTTTTACACATACTTGGACCCTTTAGCTATCATATAGAATCGTTATAATATCAATTTTCTTTTTTATAAACAAATACTTTCGTGAAGCGGTTTTGAGGGTTAGAAAATATACCAACGTACTAAAAAACAGTTATCGGAAAGACGCTTAATTTGAAAAAAAGAACGTTCAAATCGGTCGTATAAGTTCCGAGATATCGAGTGTCAAAGTCAACAAGGGTTGGCTGCAAAACTATTCACAATGTAACAACAACAAACAAAATATGAATTTGGTAGGTTTTTTAAGAACTTTTCGTATGTGCTTTTATAAATATTATCGCATGTGTGCTTTTTTTATGAAAATTCAGTGAATATCGCCAAGCCGACCATTTGAGCCACAAAACTGGGGGGAGGGGATAATAGAAATTGAAATCGCGCGTTCAAAAAGAGCGATGGAATATCCTGTATATTTTTGCATATTTGGATTCTACGCGTAATTTTAGGGAAATTTTATAAAGCTTCCCTATATCCATCCCTAATGGTCTAATGCAGGGGTCGGCAAGTAATTTTGGGTGGGGTCCGGATACTTTTGAAAATTTTTAACGAGGTCCAAAAAAAAATTCATATTTTTTTTTATTTTAATTTGGACTCAAATTTAATCTGCTTACTAACCATTAAGAACTCACACACTCACACAATTGTAAAATACTAGAATAAATGATAAGATTGGCAGTTAAACGTAAAAAACATTTTTTAAATAATTTATTTGAGTAATTTATACTTTCAAAAAATTTTTGGCGGTCCAGTATTTTACCTTTCGCGGTCCGGATCTGGACCGCGGTCCGCCAGTTGCCGACCCTTCTAATGGTTTTCGACCTATTTCAATTTCATATTGCCGAACCGCCAAAACTTGGTTTTTCTAAATTAGACACCCTGTATATTTAATCAAAATCAATTGTAAAAATTTATTCCATATTACATCTCCATATACCTATCTTTTAATTTTTCTGTTTTTGACGGTTTTTGTGATAAATATAATGATCCAATTTCTTGCGAGGATGGCTATGAAATTGCTAGCAAATTTAAAAAATCAAATTAACCAACCATAAGTCATCATTTGCTGTTAATCTGACAGTGGTACCTACTTACAATTAGTTAAACACTGATTTGCGATACTTTTTCAATATTATAAGTGAAAACAGCAATGATGTAAAAAAATGAAAAACTTTAATAATAACGATGGTTATGAAAATACAATAAACATATTTTATAAACATAAATAAATAATTATTTGTATCTATATCTTTTTCTATATTCTATGCATACAATAAATAAATTACATATTAAATAAAAATTTCAAGATTTTATTTAAACATTATTACTACGTAATTATTAACACTAATACCTATTAACAGTGGATTATGTACCTATATCCTACCATCGATATTATTATTTACATGAATATAGTACCGTATACAACGAAATGTGAGAAATTTTAAGTAGGTAGTCGTAATAGACAGAAAAGGGCTTTATAATATTTTAATGAAATCTTGATAATTGAATTCCTCTCATTTTGCTGTATCGATTTAAAAAAATCATCAAAATCGGAGCCGTAGAAGCCGAGATATTGAACGCCGAAGAGGGCACGCTCTTTTTGAACGCGCCATTTCAATTTCTATCATTCATCCCCACCCCCCGGTTTTGCGGCTCAAATGGTCGGCTTGGCGATATTCACTGAATTTTCATAAAAAAAGCACACGTGAGATAATATTTATAAAAGCACATACGAAAAGTTCTTAAAAAACCTACCAAATTCATATTTTGTTGTTGTTACATTATGAATAGTTTTGCAGCTAACGCTTGTTGACTTTGACACTCGATATCTCGGAACTTATACGACCGATTTGAACGTTCTTTTTTTCAAGTTAAGCGTCTTTCCGAGAACTGTTTTTTAGTACTTTGGTATATTTTCTAATCCTCAAAACCGCTTGACGAAAGTATTTGTTTATAAAGTCAAACTTTTAAAATCGCTCCAAAAATTATTCAAAAAAAGAAAATTGATATTATAACGACTCTGTATGATAGTTAAGGGGTCCAAGTATATGTCAAAAAATCGACGCCAATTAAAATGCCTAACTTTAACCCCAGCACTAACGTAAAAAAATAACGACATTTCGCGCTGAAATTTAGTAACAAATTGTTTCATACCAAAACTATCAGACCGATTTTGATCGGGTTTTGGAATTTCGGTTTGTAATAGTTTAAAGTACTTACATCTACATTTATAGTAGAATTGGACAATTTCTTGCCTGTCAGTTTGACGCTTCCAAATTACCTCGATTTTCATCACTTTCTTACGTTGTTTTGGATATTTAGCAACAAAAATATGATATGAGCAGGTATCAAAACAATTCTATCTTGTAGCAAATTTCATAACAAACAGTTTCATCAGTAATAGTTTTTTCTGTAAACTGTATATTTAAGAAGTTATATTGAAAAATGTTAAAAAAAAACACGTCATTTTTGAGTATTTTTGCAGTTATTAATTTTTTCTGCAAATAGCACAACTTTTTTTCTTGGCGCAACGTTATATTTTCATTATATATATCATTTTCGACCGATTTTTACAAATATCTAATCTACATCAAGCAACAGCCATATCTCGAAAGTTTTGAGCTTAATTCTCTTGGACTAATTATATGTATTGCTATTTCTATTAATTTATTCTATTATTCTGTTGTTTCTGTCTAATTCCTATTTCAATTTTGCATTAAATAATTTTAATTAATCTAGGTACTTTGAGTCTTGGTCAGGACTTGATTAACTAATCAGGCAATAAGACTATGAATATACTTTAAAAAAATATGTCAGTATACGTACAGTCTAATTAACTAAGGCCTAATCGAGACTCAAAGTACCGGGCCTCAATCTATCATTTGGCATGATATTTTTTAAACTGACAGAGAATCTACTGGAGATAATGAAACTGGGAGTTAATAACGATATAGACTATATTCCTTGCATCAAATAATTGAACTACTGTGTAACGTGGTTATTAAAGTTATGGGGTTATGAGGTTGTGTGATTATAGCGTTAAATATATTCTATTTATAGAGCCCTGATATACCGTGATGAGAGATCAAGTCAAACTACTAAGTAACTTGGTTATTGGAGTTATTGGTTATGGGAATATACGGTTATGGGGTTAAGAGGTCTGAGGTTGAATGTATAGGATTATAGAGTTATTGTAGGTGCAAAACTCCCTTTAAAGGATCGTTTGTGTAATAGGACTTGACAGCTTGGGTTATTATGAGGTTTATATGGGGTTATTAGTAAAACCTGACGTGATGGGGTTAAATTGATCACGGATTCGGATTCAGTGACCCCAAAACATATGTAGATATAGTCTGACTTCCAGACCCAAAAAACAATTGTTTTTTGTGAGACTGTAATCATCGACGATACTGTCCTAACAAGAAAAATTATGTTAACCAAGTTAAATGTGGTTTATTGATTCATCAAAAAAATGGGGAATATTTAAACATAACTGTCATTTTTAACATAAATAATCCCAATTCCTTTTGCCCAGAGTAGACTGGCTATACTGGCTTTTAATAAAATTAATAATCTGGGAAAACTCGATTTTCAAAATGATGTTAGCAAATAATTTTACCTGAACATATTTCAGCTTGATCATTCATTTTACAGTTTGCAGAGTTTCCTGAAGAAAATACATAATTATCACACTGACAGTTTCTTCCAAATCTACCAGCTGCACATTTACAAATTCCACATTGTAAGTCTCCTCTGCCACTACATTCAGTTGAATTTGCTTGATAAGAATTGTCGCTAGGTGAAGAACATGGGCAGTCACATAAAATATCTAATTCAATTATAAGGCTTTCATGTAATGCTTCTGGTTTAATTGATATTATCTTCTTTTGGCCTTTTAGGCATTCTCGGGGTTGAATTGTAGCAGTAAAATTGACAATTTCACCTACATGAACATTACCGCAACCATTTGGTTTAGAATCTTGACAAGTTGAAGAAAATTTCACATCTACATCATCTGTAGCATTGGATGTCAGTGTTACAGACTGAACAATTTTCTGTAAAATAATATTAAGAATTAATATTTAGATATTTCAAACCATTTTTCTACTTACATTGTAATTTCTTATGACGAGATCAATGACATTGTTATCATTATTGTCCAATTCACCAAAATTTGAATTTTCAATAGATTTAGATAACATTTGATATGAATCTCTAATTCCATCTTTTTTTACAATAGCAAAAATTATATTTATGTTGTTCTCTTTAGCTACATGATTTATTTGGGATACTGAAGGATAGTCATATTTCAGATATTCGACATAACTATTCTGAACCATATGGCATTTTGCATCGTTTGGTTCTATTACGCCAGCTAACTTGCCGTCCCCAGCAATGTGGAATTCCGCATCTGTAATAAAACATATTTGTTTCTTAATTGACTGATTCTTTTACCAGCGTAAGAATTTAATTGCCAAATTTAAAAAGTAAAGATTTTTTCTTATTAATTACACAGTCCCACAAAATAAAAAAAGTATCGGATCTGGTATTCAGACCCATGTATTTCCATGTATTTTTTTCCGCTGAATCCGAATCTGCCTTCAGATTTGGCCCAACGGGTCTGAGTTTTCGGGAAAATTCAAAAAACAGGTCAAAATTCACAAAAAACGTAATTTACGATCGACGAAAGTTATAAAAAATCAAATTATTCTACCAGCTCACTAGACGTATGATTTTTCACTCTTTTAATTCCAATTTATCATCATAGTCAGACAAGCTGGTCCAATTTCATTCAAAATAGATCAAAATGCTTAAAACGCCATTTTCATGGCATAATTCGTGTTGCAGAGTTCTGGATCCATCTTTTTATCCACCCACCCATTTATGAATTTATACATCTTTCTATCCAGTCGTTCATGCATGAATATGCATATTCATCCACCTGTACCACCTATAAAACCCACCATCTACTTTTTGTACTGAGAGATGAGATAACAGCCTAGAAGATTGAGAGTGCAATAAAACTTGTAGAATACTCTACTTTCTAAACAAAAGAAAACAATATCTACAAATCATTCTTATTTTTGTTGCTATAACGTGTTCTCTTTTCTTCAAAGGATATATGCAATGGTTTGCGCTTTTGTTTAGTCCCTCTATTTTTCGTCTATATATTTAACAACCAATAAAAATCGGCCATAATGTTTTCATCCAATGTTCCTTGATATCGCTGTTCTATAACCCTCATATCCTGATGAAACTGTTCGCCTTGTTCTTCGCCAAGATCCAAGATTTTCAGGAAACCAATCCAGATGTGAATGAAGTGCAACTTGTAGTTCATCAAACATCCCAGATCTTGGAAGTCTTTTATCATTTTTGATACAATTTCTTCGTATTTAGGACTCTTCTTTTTGTCGCTACAGCTTTGAAACTAGTCCAAGCACTCTCCTCAACGCTACCCATATTGTAGTGATGAATGTTGCATCCTTGAACAATGTCCGAATCTGAGGTCCATCGAATACACCTTCTTTCAATTTCGCCTCAGAAGTATTCGGAAATTTTCGCTCTATATATATAGGGCGAACATTTTTTTACGAAATAACAAGAGTCCTAAATACGAAGAAATTGTAAGTATCAAAAATGATAAAAGACTTCCAAGATCTGGAATGTTTGATGAACTACTAACTTCCTTCATTCACATCTGGATTGGTTTCCTGAAAATCTTGGAGATTATAGCGAAGAACATCAAGGTGAACGATTTCATCAGAATATGAAGGTTATAGAACAGCGATATCAAGGAAGATGGGATGAAAACATGATGGCCGATTTTTGTTAGTTGTTAAAAAGAGAAACGAAAAATAGAGGGACTAAACGAAAGCGTAACTCGTTGCATAGATCCTTTGATTCTTTTGTTTAGAAAGTAGAGTATTCTACAAGTTTTATTGCAGTCTCAATCTTCTAGGCTGTTATCTCATCTCTCAGTACAAAAAGTAGATGGATAGATGGGTGGATGGGTGGGTTTTATAGGTGGTACAGGTGGATGATAGAAAGATGTATGAATTCATAAATGGGTGGGTGGATAAAAAGATGGATCCAGAACTCTGCAACGCGAATTATGCCATGAAAATGGCGTTTTTAATCTATTTTCTGTTTTTGAATGAAATTGGACCAGCTTGTCTGACTCTGTGATGATAAATTGGAATTAAAAGAGTGAAAAATCATACGTCTAGTGAGCTGGTAGAATAATTTGATTTTTTAAAACTTTCGTCGATCGTAAATTACGTTTTTTGTGAATTTTGACCAGTTTTTAAAATTTTCCCGAAAACTCAGACCCGTTGGGCCAAATCTGAAGGCAGATTCGGATTCGGCGGAAAAAATACATGGGTCTGAATACCAGATCCGATACTTTTTTTATTTTGTGGGGCTGTGTTATATAATTATAATGGACCAATATTCCAATCATAGGTTGCCTTATGATACAATAACTTGCATACCTGTAGAAAATACCAATAAATGACGAGCCTGTGACCGCCAACCAATTTGTTCCTTGCAAACTATTGCTTGCATTATAGCATCTAAGCCTCCTTCAGGTGAATCTAAATTTCCAGATACTTTGGCATTAGTAACTTCCATTTTAAATTTGCTGTAGTCACTTGACAAGTTCAAATGATTTATAAAGCTGTATGGTGGAGCACATCCATTGCAAGGCTCTTTCAATCTATTAATAAACATTGAAACTGTGGTAAGATTTAGCTTCTAAATTTTATATTTTGAAGAAAAAATTCAAATCAAATAAGTACTATCATATACGTATGTATTCTATATGTTTCTAAAATTGCCTTTTGTTAAAATAATACTTATACCTAAGATAACGCTTAAAAAACTCTATTGCATCACATGACATTTGAATTTATTTTCAGTTATCAAAGTTTACTTATTACTTTGTTTTCGCTGTTAAATTTAACAGAAGTTAGCAATATTTTGATTTAAACAATAACCACAAAGCAGTTTATGCGTTATGAATTATTTACTACAGTTGACTGAGCTCCCTGTCAATGGGATTTGTTTCAAATTTCATGAAAAAGTCTTCATGACTTATTGTAAAATTAATATTAATTAATAAGTTTGAACATTTTTGTTCTTTCTAAATGTAGTAAGCAATCTGGGGAATCATAAATAAACAAATAAAATGTTCATTAATTTGGTCGCTCTAAATGTTCAGTTCTAATTTAAATGATCATTTTTAATTTTGTTGGGCCGGTCTTTTACCAAGAGATATGTAAGGGTCATAGAAATATACCTATATATACAGGATGTCCTACCGGGGACTGTGTTGATCGATATCTAGGAAAGTACTGCTCCGAAAAATTTGGAAATTTGGCAACATGGCAATGCCCATAGATAAGAGAGATAACTAGCAATGCCCCTGGGGCGAACACAACTAAAATATCTAGAACTCTCCAGCACTTCCGGTTATACTTCTACAAATAAGTTAATAACATATCCAATAACTGCTGCGCGCGCCATTATTCTATGGCTAGAAATTGGCCTCAATGATTTGGGATCGAGGGGGATTATCCCTCTTTATCCTGCCTCATCTCGTGTAGGCCTGGACAGCCTTCGTAGGTGGGCCCCATCCGTCGTCTACCCCGACCGCAAATGCGGCCGGTGTAGGCGCTTTGTGGGACCTCCTTTTGTCCTGGCTGGGCCCCGCCGGCTAGGGCCCTTTCTTCTGGCGCTCTTCTTGCTTCGCCGGCTCGTCTGTGTAAACCCCGGGGGTAGTGTCATGTTTATGTGTGGTATGGTTGGGTAGGGTAGTGCGGCTATGCAGCCTGGGATGCGCTTTGCTAAGGTGGCCCTTAGGCTAGCGCGGGAGGGGAGGGTTAAGGAGGGTATGGGGGGTGTGTGTGTGTGTGTGTGTGTGTGTCGTTGTCTTCGTTTCTTGATCCTGGCTGTCTCTGAAACAGAAAAGGTTAGCGGGCAGGGGGGGGGTCATTGGGGTGGTCACCCAGGGTCAAAAAGTTGGTGTCTAGGTCTTTTGTGTTTGTCGGTCACGTCGGGTACGTAGTCAACGGCTTGCCTGAGGAGGGGATTGTCATGTCTAGCGGCTACGTCAAATCGTTTCTCCGCGTTTTGTCTTATTGTCTGTGTAGCGTTTGTGTATTGTAAGTCTCGTAATATGTCAGTGTTTCTTACGTACCAGGGCGCGTCGGTGGCCGTGCGGAGGGCTATGTTTTCCACAGCCTGTAATGACTTTAAGTGGCTTTTTGCCGCGTGACCCCACGCCGTGGAGGCGTAGGTTAGCTGCGGTTGAAGTACCACCTTGATAAGCGTTCGCTTATTCCTTAAACTGAGGGTGTTTCCACCTTTGAGTAAGGGATAGAGCCTAGCCCTGGTGGTCTTCGCTCGCGCCACCGTCTCCACGATGTGCGGTTTCCACGTGAGACGCTGGTCCATCGTCACGCCCAGGTATCGTGTTTGTCGATTCCAGGAGATAGGTTCCTGGGATAGTGTCAGTCTGTCGAGGTTTTGTGGGATTTTTCGTTTGGTAAAAAGGATAGCCGAACTTTTGTTGGGATTAATTTTGACTTTCCACCTGTTGCACCAGGTTTCAAGTTGGTCTAAGGAGTTTTGGAGGAGGGAGACGGAATATCTAGGATCTACGGATTGGGATGTGATTGTCAGGTCGTCGGCGTATAAGTATATGTTGGTGTTGGGGGGATGTGGGATGTCGGAGTTGTAAATGGTGTATAGGTGTGGGGACAGGACGGTGCCCTGGGGGACACCGGCCTCCATGGGACGGGTGGTGGAAAGGGAATCTTGGATTTGGATGCGGAATTTTCGGTGGTGTAGGTAGGATTTTATGAGTTTGGTAAAGGATATGGGATATTGGTTGGTGAGCATTTTCATCAGTAGGCCTTCATGCCAAACCGTATCGAAGGCCTTTGCGACGTCCAGGAAGACAGCACCAGTGTACTGTCCCCTGTTGAAGGCCGCCGTGATGTGCTCGGTAAGGCGAAGGATTTGGAGTTCAGTGGAGTGATTGGGTCGGAAGGCGAACTGCTCGTCTGGAATGACTTGCAGTTCTTGGGAGTGGGTTCTTAGACGGGTTAGGATAATTTTTTCTACCACTTTGCTCATAGCCGGGAGCAGGCTAATGGGCCGGTAGTTGGATGGGATGGTGTGATCTTTGTTGGGTTTTGGGATAAGGATTATGTTTGCTGTTTTCCAGCGGGTAGGGAAGTGTCTTAGTCTGAGTGTCGCGTTTGTTATGTTTAGTAGGGCCATGAGGCCCTTGTGTGGTAGTCGTTTAAGTGTCGTGTTATGTATATTGTCGGGTCCGGGGGCTTTTCTGTTTTTAAGTCTGCGTATTGTCAGTCTTAGTTCGTCAGGTGTTGCGGGGGGGATTATGTCATTGTCTGGCTCTCTGTCGACGCGTCGGGCCGCGCGCTCAGCCACTATCTCGAATTCCTCGTCTTCGTCGTGTAACTGCTGAAACAAAAATTTTTTTTTGACACTATCAAGAACCAAGCGGGCCAATGTTCATGTTCATATGAACTTTTTATCTTAAAATTAGTCAAAGATTGACTCTTTAAAGTTTGTACAAGTACTTAATAAACACCCTGTGTCATTTAATTGTGGGCTCGTCCAGTTCTGACCCTTTTATGCTTATTTGTAGTATCTGTATAAAAAAGGAGGATATTTTTTGAGGTTTGTAGTTCTCAATGTTTAAGAGAACAGTTGCAATGAAAAATATTTGAGAACAATTTAATGAATGCATAGAAAAACGTAAGTTTAATAAAATTTTCAAAAAATTTGAGATTGCATGATGGCATTGTTGGGACTTGCGTCCGCGTAATTAAACAACTTGATTTTAGATTAAATAACTTTAATTCGAAGGACTGTTTTACACGTGCGCTCTCTTGCATATCTGAGCAGACACTGTCGTTACAATTTAAACTTAGGCGCACATGCGCATGAGGTTACAGGGCTACCAACTTGGGTACCAACTTAAGATTATAACATTTTAAACTTGAACATTCTCCCCCCCTTGGAAGCTCTCAGCTTACAAAAAAAATAAACCTGAATTGATCATAAAAAACAGATACATGATACATGAGTAAAAATAATGGGAGAATTCTAGTCACTCAAGGGCAACTTACACACTTTCACCACACTCCGTTTAATCACTCCCCCGCGCACCTTTACGCTGACAACACGAACAACATCGTCCTTGCCTGGATGGAGCACCATTACCCGGCCGAGACGCCACTGGAGTGGAGGTAGATTCTCATCCCTTAGCAGTACCATATCACCCACCTTTAGTCCAGGGCAGGATCTTTTCCACTTTCCTCGTTGCTGCACTGATGTTAGATATTCTACAGACCAGCGTTTCCAGAAATGCTGAACTATTTGTTTTAAGCGTTCGTAGAGTTTCAATCGATTTACTGGGATCTCGAGTACGTCAGTTTCAGGTATAGCCATTAATGCATCACCCATAAGGAAGTGGGAAGGGGTTAATACAGTAAGGTCTTCAGGGTCGTTAGATAAAGGGATTAAGGGCCTTGAATTAAGTACCGCCTCTATCTGACACAATATGGTATAAATATGCTCAAAAGTAAGGTGAGCGTTTCCTATAACACGAACTAAATGATATTTAGCAGAACGTACTGCCGCCTCCCATAAACCGCCGTGATGAGGGGAGAAGGGAGGAGTAAAACTCCATTTTATTGAATTTTGCAAAAGAAAATTTCTAATTTCAGTGGACTGTATGGAATTGTTTAAGAATTTTATTATAGATTTTAGTTCATTGTTTGCTCCAACAAAATTAGAGCCATTGTCACTATATATAGTAGTGCTTAAACCTCGCCTGGCAGTAAAACGTTTCAAGCAATTCAAAAATGTTTTCGTAGATAAATCACCTGCCAATTCTATATGGACGGCCTTCGTAACAAAACACACAAAGATACAAATATAGGCTTTCACTAGTTTACGTGACCTTAAAGATCCGTCTTTAATCAGAATGGGACCGGCGTAATCTATTCCCACTGTAGAAAAGGGTCTAGCTGGCAATAGTCTTTTTTCGGGTATATTCCCCATCAATGGATTTGACGAAGACGGCTTGTTTTTATAACATATGATGCATTTACGTAATATTTCCCTCACGGCTCTTTTACCATTAATAGGCCAATATTTTTCTCTAACCGCAGCCAATGTGGCTTGTTGGTCGGAGTGTAGATTCCGTTTATGCTCGCATTCTATTATTAATTTTGTCACCGAATGATGTGAGGGCAATAGTATTTGATGTTTTTTGTCGAAGTTAACATTAGTCTGTTTAATTCGCCCTCCAACGCGTAACAAACCCTTTTGGTCTAAAAACACATTTAATGATAAAATTTTGCTAGCGTTAGGTAATGGTTTATTGTGTTCTAAGCATTTTATCTCCTCGGCGAAAACTTTAGCTTGCGTTATTTTTAATAGCAAAACTAAAGACGCGTTTAATTCCTCTACAGCAATATCGTTCTTTAATTTAAGCTTATGAGTGGGATTGCAATTGTATATAAATCTAAGAATGTACGTAAAAATTCTGTGCATTTTCGAAAATGATGAAAATTTGTCAAAAAAAAGGTCAAGGTTGTATGTGACGAATGTGAAGTGAGCCGTCTTTCTTTTCTCTGGCGGATCCGACGCTACCGAGAGTTGTAACGTGGGCCAGGCATCGTCATTCAATTTTAAGAAGTCAGGACCGGACCACCACAATTTATTTTTACTTAGTTCGTTAGGACTGCAGCCGCGTGATATTATATCGGCAGGATTTAATGTAGAAGGTACATGTTTCCACGTGCAATCCTTAGTCAGCTCTTGTATTTCAGTTATTCTGTTAGCTACGTAAGTATTCCAATTGCTAGGCTCCGCAGCTAACCAATTTAAAACTATCGTAGAGTCACACCAAAGGAATTTGTCGGTTATATTTAAGTCTAAAGCCGTTACCGTTTTATTTACTAATCGAGATAATAATAAAGCTCCGTTTAATTCAAGACGTGGTAAAGTTATCCTTTTTAGCGGTGCGATTTTAGACTTCGCGCATAACAGTTTACAAAAATATCGCCCAGTAGAATCTTGTGTTTTAATATATAAACAGGCACCAAAACAGCGTTCTGACGCATCGCTGAATCCATGCATTTCGATACGTATATAACTAGTTATTGTTATCTGTCGCGGTATTTTAATGTGATTTAAATTTAACAAAGAATTATAGAGATGCTGCCACGCTGTGTACAAATCAAAAGGTATTGATTCATCCCACGAAATTTGAATTTGCCAAAGCGTTTGTAACAGAAGTTTAGCCTGAACTATTACCGGACCAATTAATCCTAACGGATCGAATATTCTCGATACGGTAGATGGAATGAAGCGTTTTGTAACTGGTTTGCTTTGAGGCAAATTAACTGAATAAGAGAATATGTCATCTTTCGGATTCCACACCAAACCTAAGGCCTTAACATTTTCATCTTTTGATATGTAATATTCCGGTAAATCAACTAATTTTAAGTCATCGAGTAACTCGGTGTGATTTGAACACCACTTTCGCAAAAGGAAACCATCAGAATTTAAAATTTGCGATATTTCAGATTTTAATTTTAACGCTGACTCTATATCTTCGGCGCCACTGATTAAATCATCCATATAAAAGTCATTTTTTATTGAATAACAAGCTTCTGGATACTGAGATTCGTTTTCAATAGCCAATTGGTATAATGTACGACAAGCCAAGAATGAGGCTGGTGCTGTACCGTACGTCACAGTATTTAATTTGTATTTTTTAATTTCTTCGTTTGGGTCTGATCTCCACACAATTCTCTGAAGATCTCTATGCTCGGGATTAAGATTAACCTGACGGTACATTTTCTCTATGTCGCCAATAAATACTATATTGTGTTTTCTCATTTTAATAGCAATAGAAAATAAATCGCTCTGTATAGTTGGACCTATTTTTAGAACATCGTTTAATGACAATCCGGAATCGGTTTTACAGGACGCATCAAACACTACCCTAAGTTTCGTCGTTTTGCTTTGCTCCTTAATAACACCGTGATGTGGTAGATAGTATTTTACATTATTATTTTTTGTATCATTATCAACACAAGTCATATGGCCGAGATTTTCGTATTCTTTCATAAATATTGTATATTGCGTTTTTAACTCGATGTTTCGTTGTAATCGTTTCTCTAAGGATAAAAATCTATCTATCGCGATTTGTTCCGATTCGCCTAAATGTGTGGCGTTGTTTTTTAAAGGCAAGCTAACTTCGAATCTACCGTTTGCATCGCGTTTAAATGTTTGCGCAAAATGTTGCTCACACTCAAGCTCTTCTTTGGATAAACAATGTCGATCTCCTATTTCTTCTAATGACCAAAATTGTTTAACCTGTTCGTGTAAATGCGAGTATTGATCTGTTGTTACTAAATTGCATGTAACCATTTCGTTTGAAGTGTTTAATAAATGTATAGATCCGGAAATTATCCATCCTAACTTGGTTTTTTGAATTATAGGCATATTTTTTCCTAGTTTAATTTGTCCTACGCATAGTATTTCAAAGAATAGATTCGCGCCTAACAATAAATCAATAGGAGTAGAATTGTTAAAATTGTTATCGGCTAGTTTAATATTATTAGGTAATTTTAAATCGGAGATATTAATAGACATTTGCGGTAAATTACCCGTTATTTGATTAATAACTAAAAACGTTTCCTTTGCTTTGTATAGTCCATCAGCTGAGAATAAAATAGTTTCGGTTTTGCTAGATATATGATTTATAGAATTATTAACTCCAGAAACGGGAATGTTTATTTGACTCGTTTTAAGCTTTAGTTTTTTCAACAAAGAGGTAGTCATAAAGTTAGACTGGGACCCACTATCTAATAAGGCCCGACAAACTACTTTTTTTCCATCAGAATTTAATATGTTTACAATTGCAGTGGCCAGCAACACTTGTGCGGTTCTTGCGTGCGGCCCTTGCTCGTGGCTCGCTAGCGCGGTACACGTTACTGCAGCTGTGTTTTGTTTATCTTCTACGCGCTCGGCATCGTTTGACGAATTGCCGCCGTAGCTGCCGTTATTGTTTTCGGTTTTGTGTAATAACGTATGATGTTTTTTATTGCAATGTTTACATAGACTCGCTTTACAGTCATTAACAAAATGATTAGGACGTAGACAGTTTAGACATAATTTACGTTTTTTGACTTCCAATATTCTATCTAATATCGACATTTCAGAGAGTTTTTTACATTGGTTGTTATAATGATTTTCGTCGCAGAATGAACAGGACACTTTGCCGACGGCTATATGCGTATATGTTTTTTCTTCTCGATATTTGACATTTTTTTGTTTGTTTTCAACCGCGTCTAAAAATTGGCACCTTTCTAACAAGAATTCTAACAGTTTTGTTATAGTAATTGAATTGATTTCCTCTTTTCGAGTATAATGTTCCCATTCTCGTTTTGTTTGCGAGTCGAATTTTGTTACAAGTGTACATACCATTGGAGTATCCCAATTATCCACGGGTTGACCTAATACTTCTAATGCCCGAAAATTGATTGTAAAGCTATCCAATAATTTGCGTAATTGACTGTGAGATTCGTGTTTTACCACCGGTAAATCAAAAATAGTGTTCATATGAGTGTATACAATACGTTTTTTGTTTTCGTAACGAGTTTCTAGCATTGACCATGCAACTACATAGTTGTCGTTTGACATTTTGATAGACTTAATAACCTGAGCGGCATCACCTTTCAAACATGACTTTAGGTAATAGAACTTTTGTATGTTTGATAGCTTCGTGTTATCATGAATTAATGAGCAAAAGTTATCTCTAAACGATACCCACTCATCTAGCTGTCCACTAAATTCGGGTACGTCCATGTGGCGTAATTTGATTTGACTGGAAATGTTATCTAAATCTGAGCTATTCGTAGACGTAACTGTATTAGTATTAGCTATGTTTTGAGGAGTGTTCTGTGTATTTTGTGTACCTTGTGTGCTCTGTATACGAGTTTTTAGCGTTTGTACTAGTTTATTTGCTTGAGTATTTACCTTGTAGAAGACATTTTCAAAAGATTCGCGTTCGTTATCTTGTACATTGCCAGTGATTACTTCTATCTCATTCTGAATGTTTTCAAATTTATCGAGAATTCCATCTAGTCTAATGAAACGTGTTTCGAGTTCTATAATACTATCAGTTTGATCGTCAAATGAGTCTAAGAAATTTTGAAAACGCGTGAGTTGACCTTTTATCTGTCCTCTTTTTAGATTTAAAACAGTGATATCGGTTTCGTTTGAATTAGACATTTTGTATTACGAATGCGAATGTGTCAAATAGCGTGCAGTAACAAATTGATAAAGGGATAGAATTAAAAGGACTTACGAGTGATGCTTGTGTTTCTATAATTGTGTAGAATATATCCAGCGTTGCACACCTGGAGTTTTATTGCGTAGAGTAGAAGTGTAGAATTCGATTGGTGTTCGACAAATACCTGTCGCTTCGCGTTTAGAAGTGTAGAATAGAATGTGTCTTGCGTTGCGTTCGGCAGATACCTGTGTTCACCTGTTGCTTTGTGTAGATCGCCGATGTAGTTAGAATACTGCTTGCTTATCAAACTACCATAATATTGAGTACACATCCATAGGTAATCCAGGCTCGTATGGGCCAAATGTTGGGACTTGCGTCCGCGTAATTAAACAACTTGATTTTAGATTAAATAACTTTAATTCGAAGGACTGTTTTACACGTGCGCTCTCTTACATATCTGAGCAGACACTATAGTTATAATTAGTGATGGGCGGGTCGGGTCTGACCCGGATCAAAGATTCGGATCTTTACGATGATCTGACTGACCCGAATCCCGATATAAGTTCTGTCGGATCACTCGGGTCGCGGACCTCAGCTAATCTCGTATGGCCGTGCTGTGGCACTATGTAATGAAATTGATCGCAGAGGTTTACGGAGTACGCCGCCGCTCCCGAGACCCGTATGTAGTGATGGGAAGACTCGTGTATTTTAGTGACCCGGGTCATCTAGATCAATCATTATGATGACCCGTTCTGCCCATTCATGCGGCTGAGCCACCTGCAGTAGCGAGAGCGGTGACATCAGATGATTATGATATATTTTATTGGCTCGTTATTTCCATCAGCTGCTCGATTTTGTTTAGTAAAATAAAAACAGTTTTATTCTCTCATGTCAAGTGAATTATTATGTGAAAAATAATGTAGACTATAGGATTTAGTAGATATTTAGATACCTATCTTTCTACTAACTTACCTTGCAACCTTTAAGGATATATTTTATTTATTTAAATCGTTTTTTTATTTTTTGATAAGTGGATATAATAGCTATTTATGATATAATTTTGGATATATATTTTTCCTTTCATACCACCACAGCAATGGATCTTCATGTCTAACAACAACAACAACAATTTTTTTAGATTCAAAAGGTTCAAGAAAACATAAAATATACCTATATAACGGCCTTATGCTTATCTATAATGTAATATACTATTATATTTGATTTGTGTCAATTGTGTCAAATAAAATATTACTATTACTAAAGAACTGCTCTTTTTTGCGATGTATGCAAGTAACATCGAAAGGCAAACATCGATATTGGAATCGATGTTTCGAACTTTCTAACATCGATGACAATTGACAAACCATCGACAGAAAAACATCGATGCTTTCCAAACATCGGATATTATCGCCCAGCACTAATACCCCAGATTCTAATACAGTCCCACAACCAGAACCGTTCAGTCAACGTCGGATCCAGAACGAAGCGACCGACCCGACGACCCGGGATCCGGATCATAGATTCGGCTCATTGAAGAGACCCGGATCCGGTGACCCGAATCCTAAAAATGACCCGTTTTGCCCTTCACTAGTTACAATTTAAACTTAGGCGCACATGCGCATGAGGTTACAGGGCTACCAACTTGGGTACCAACTTAAGATTATAACATTTTAAACTTGAACAGGCATTATTAATTGGTTCATCCATTAAAATTGAAAATTATTTTAACAGCATTTAAAAGGGTAAACTGCTAGTGAACATTTTATTTGTCCATTTAATTTTTTTGATTAGATATAGATTCCTTTCTCCATTTAGGAAGAACTGATAAAATCATTAATTTTATAATTAGCAATTATAGTGCATTGTGTAACGAGTGAGGAAAAGTTGCCAATAGCGCCACGCGGGCGCAGTTGACGCACGAGCGAAGCGAGTTCGGAAAGCTCCAACGTTGCGCTATGAAAATAACATCACTCGCGCCGCGTGTACTATCTGGCACTTTCCGTGCACATAACCCCCTACGCTATGGGTCCCATAGCGACTCGCACTTGTGATAGAAATATTTTTAATGAAGTTTGGCATAAATCTCCGTTTGAGGGAGTGCAGAACCCAGTGGCGTACACAAATTTGAAATAAAAAAATCAGTCTTTATGTGTCGTGTGACGGAGTTTATCAAACTTTATTTTTCAAAAATCCCAAATTGAATACTTTTTTTTCTAAAGTGCTGCTTCCATCTAAAATGTAGGTATATATTATACCTATGCATTTTCTATTATTCAAAATGATTAGGTATGTATGCTAAAGAAATAACAGTATGGACATTATATATAATCATCTAAATTTATTCAAATACAATGGACAAATTTCACTTGAGCCCTGAAATGCACAAGTCAAGTGTGCGTGAGAGTGTGCACTTGATATAGAATGAGATGGAAATTTAGGCAGCAAGTTTTCCATTCCCTACTCTAGTAGGTAGGTATCAAGGATATTTATAATGTATCATAAATATCCTTGGGTCGGTAGGTACCTTATATACCAGCCATCGATTACAGACAAATCTATTCTGTGTTACTACACTACTGAGCATCCTTTAGGGCTCAAATGAATTTGGTTTACCTGTAGATGCTATTAATGAAAAATCGCATAGCTAAGGCAAATATTTTTTCTTTATTGGGTATTTTGCCAACTGTGAAAAAGTTTAAAAAATTAGTTAATAAAGCCTTTCGCCATGCAAATGGATCAGTCAAAGGTTATTGTTATGAAAATAGTTTTGTCTAACCAAAAAATATCACGCTGAAAAAAGCAGACAAAAATAGCAAATACAAAAACACATCACTTAATAAAATAGCAAATACAAAAACACATCACTTAATATCTGATGTAGTATTAGCTATTAGCTATTAAGTGTTTTATTGGTCATAAATCTTTCACGATTGTTAATTCATACAGGGCGATTCACCACTTATCCAAAAAAATTTGGGAATAGATACAGCATGACAAATGGAGTCAATATTGTAAACAAATTTTTTGTAAAATCCTTATAGTTTCTGAGAAAAAAATTATTGAAGTTATAGCATTAAACCACTACATAGCTGAACAACTGTAGTCTCTAGCGTCATTCCCAATACGCGTGGAGAGCCATGTGACTCTTAATACTGAAATCCGTCGTTGCGGTAGTTTTTACCTGTTATATGTGGTATTTACATCAGTTTTTTTAGTAGTTAGTGTCAAAAATGGCTTGCGTGTATAGCAACTCAGAGTTGATGGATATCGTTTTAATTTATCGTGAAGCAAGACAACATTTGTATTATGGTGAAGTATTTGTGTTATGGTGAAGCAAGACATCATTTGTGTTAGTTCGTAGAAAGTGAGTAAGACGGACCCAAATGTGTTTACACGTGAGTGGATAAAATTTTGAACAATTGCTGTTGCAGCATCGGGTATGTCAAATGATTTTATTATTTAAAAACACAAATTAATTTTATTAATAATTAATAAAGGCAAAAGCATTTGAATTTGCCGATATAAAATAGGTGCGATAAAATTCTATTTACATATTTCTTTCCTTGCGAAAGTTTTTATCACGCCGCCATACCGGTCGCATTGTGCGAGGTCAGGTTTTACAGTGGACCAGTTTCCAGTGCCGTGCAGAAGTGTATTTTTAAATCAATTTCGAACTGACCTTTTTGAGTTTTTCTTTACAAAATTGTACTTGTAAGGGTCCCCTGTACATACAGAATTTTTTTTTTGATAAGTTCTGAATCACCCTGTATATCCCCCCATCCATTTCTGTAAATGATTTTAAGTTATTTTTTGATTCACTTGAACAATTTGAGTTTTTTCAGGATTCCAATGTTATAATTGCGGGGGACTTTAACATTTCTAATTTTGTGAGTTGTGATTCAGTTGATAGGAAATCTATAATTGTTTGCAATTTTATTGAAGTGTTTAGTTTTAGCCAGTTTAGCAATATTCAAAATGATATGGGTAGATTATTGGATTTAATAGTTAGTAATTTAGCATGTGATGTCCAAAGAGACAATGCCCCCTTTGTACTAGCACTATCTATGAATTTTCATAATGTCAGAGACAATTTACCGCAATTTGCTCCCAATATAGATAAAAAAAGATAATTTTAAAAAAGCCGACTATATATCGCTTTATAATTCATTTCTTCGTGTTGATTGGTCTTTCTTGTCAGAATTTAATAATGTTAATTTAGCTGTTGATAATTTTTATAGTCTATTGTATACAATTACAATTTGCGACGCTCTTGTGCCTGCCTACAAAAACTTTAAGCATAAATATCCGCCGTAGTTTGATTCCAGTGTCATTAAAAACATTAAGTCGAAGGCTAGGTTTTTTGATAAATATAAAAAGACAAAAAATAATTGGTTTTATCAAAAATTTAAACGGCTACGTAGGATAATTAAAAATCAAATCGATATGCTATATTCTAACTATATTAGAGATGTTGAATCTGCAATTTCTACAAATCCTCAATTTTTTTGGTCGTTTGTTCAAAAGAAAAAGGGAACTTCTAGGATTCCTGGGGAAGTTTTATATAATGATCAAAGTTATAAAAATCCTGCTGAAGTTGTAAATGCATTCTCTAAATTTTTTATTAGTGTCTTTTTGCAGTCTGAGGCAGAGGATGTCTCTGAGTTAGTTTTGCCTTGCTGTTATAACAATGATATATTTTTGAATGAGATAACTGAAAGTGAAGTTTTTAATGCAATGAAAAAATTAAAAAATAAAATGACCTCTGATTCTGATGACATCCCCTCTTTCATAATAAAGGATTGTGCTGCTGTTCTAGCAGCTCCGCTTTGTACATTATTTAACTTGGCTATAAGAACAAAGTATTTCCCTAATCGTTGGGAATGTTCACGCCTACATGTTAATTTTAAATAAGTATTTTCTTATTATTTTTTTTTTCTTAATACTCTGTTCGCCAGAGGGCACTTACGCGCTCATTCTGGCATTTAAACAGTCTGAATAGAGTCGCCGGCGGGTAGCTTTGTTGTACCTAGTGATAACATTTTGTGCCGAAATTTCCGCATCCGCGTTTCCGCCTATACAGTTCACCATCTGTTCCGGAAGAGCTCCAGAGAGTCACCAAGGGGCCCCTTCGAAGAAGACGCTCTCCGGGAATACCAGGTAATCTAAAAAAAAAAAACTTCTTTTCGCATTTTCCTTAACCGCAGCCCGCTCGCTAACATTTTTTTTGGTCCTTGACGAGCCATATGTTTTTTATGTCTTGCATTAGTTATTAATTTGTTTCATAACATAAATTTCTACATATAAAATANAAGAAGACGCTCTCCGGGAATACCAGGTAATCTAAAAAAAAAAAACTTCTTTTCGCATTTTCCTTAACCGCAGCCCGCTCGCTAACATTTTTTTTGGTCCTTGACGAGCCATATGTTTTTTATGTCTTGCATTAGTTATTAATTTGTTTCATAACATAAATTTCTACATATAAAATACCTAGTCTCCTTTATATTTTACAGTCGAGTCGTTGATTGTCAAATTGATATCAGTAACTTTTTGCTATTCTCTTTTTGCGTCTTATTTATGCCTAGCTGAGAACGTTGTTTATAGGTCAGAGCCGGCATTAAACATTTTGGTAATTTATTTCAAATATGGCAAGTGCTGACAGACTTAGAAAAAGAAAGGCGTTACGTCATAGTGAACTTACTAGAATTAAAGAACTTTTTAATATAGCTGAGCGTGCATTAGAAAATGATTCCAACCATTCGGTATTTATTCAAAGATTCAAAGACATAAATACGATTTTTGAAAACTTTAACAAGCAACAAGAAACTATTATTTTACTCGTTTCCAGTCTGGAGGATGGTGATATAATTGCCGAGGAACAGACTCTCTTTGAATTCGAGCAGTATTTCTATAGTATTCGGGGCATTTACTATGATTTGTTCGAAAAAACCGATAAGCCGCCGAGAAATTCTTCCACTAAAACCAATCCTAAAAATCTTCCTGAATTGAAATTGGCAACCTTTAACGGTGACATTAAATTTTTTAAAACATTCATCGACATTTTTAACGTTCTTGTTCATAATAATGACAGTTTAGCTAATATAGAAAAATTCTCGCATTTGCATTCTTGTTTAGAAGTCCTCCTAAATTGTTAGTTCAGCGTACGCCTTTGATAGCTGACAACTATCGTATTGCTTACAATAATTTATTAAAAAGATATACCAATTTCCGGGCACTAGCTTGTGCTTATTGGGATGAAATTTATGATAGTCCTCATTTAACTACCGACAATCCTGAAAACCTTAAAAAATTACTGGCCATATTCGCTCAGAACCTAGATGCTCTGTCTAGTTTAAATTATCCTGTAGACCAATGGGATTTTATTTTAGTTAATATACTTATTAGAAAACTAGATGCTGATACTATTTCCCGCTTTGAACTTGCATATGGTTCGACTGAAATGCCAACTTATGAAAAGTTAACAGAGTTTTTGGAAAAACAATGTAATTCATTAGATATTATATTACGTACATTGCACTCTTCTCATACACCACCAACAAAGAAAATTTCTTCTTCTAATTTCACTCGTAAAAATTCTTTTAAATCGTCCAACCGCAAAACATCATCATTCTTAACTAGTACTATAAACCGTCCCTGTTTTATGTGTAAAGGAGATCATGTTCTTTACAAATGTCCTTTATTCAGTTCAAAACCACCGCGTGAAAGATATCAAATTGCTAAACAAAATAATTGTTGTATTAACTGTTTAAGTACATCTCATACATTTAGAAATTGTAATTCTGCTTCAACTTGCCGCGTATGCAAGTTAAAACATCATTCTATGTTACATTTTAATACGCAGCAGTCTGATAGCAATTATGGTAATTGTGAAAATCATAACAAGTTGCCAATCTCTACTCCGAGCAATAATCCTGAGCCCGGCCCTAGCACTAGTTTACTTGCTACTTCAAATAATTTTCATTCAAAGCCTCTAACTAATGTATTATTAATGTAAGTACAGTTCAATTAGAGATTTTAGATTCGAGAGGGAACTTTCAAAAAATGCGTGCGTTATTAGACGGTGGTTCTCAAGCTAATTTTATAACTCAACGGGCAGTAAATAAATTAGGATTATCGCGTTTTCATTTATCACTGGCTATTCATGCGTTAAGTGATACAAACGTCAAAGATAGTACTTGGCATCTCCCTTAATGATTGTCTCTTAGTCGGCCCGAAACTTCAAAAGGATATTATGACTTTATTGTTGCACTTTCGTTTACATCCGGATGTTTGCACTGCTGACATAAAACAGATGTATAGACAAATAAATCTTGATTCACATCATAGAGATTACCAGAGAATCCTCTGGAGATTTTCGCCAAATGATCCCGTCCAAGAGTACCGATTAAAAACTGTTACTTATGGCATTTCCTCAGCACCATTCCTTGCCCTCAGAACTATTCAGCAACTTGCTAGTGACGAGTCAAATTTCTTCCCTTTAGCTTCAAAAATACTTCAATCTGAGATATACGTCGATGACATAATCAGTGGTTGTAATACCCTCGAAGAAGCTATCACATTAAAGGATGAACTTATTTTGCTGTTACAAAAGGGAGGCTTCTCGCTAAGAAAATGGGCCAGTAATGATATTCGTTTTTTAAATACTATTCCCGAAGATCTTAGGCAAAATCAGTCTCTATCTTTTTCTGATCAAGATAATTCTATGAAAATTCTCGGATTAAAGTGGCTACCTTCTTTAGATGCATTTGGTTATTCATTAGAAACTTTAAATCGTCCTTGTACAAAACGTACCGTATTGTCAGAGTTATCGAGAATTTTTGATCCGCTGGGTTTCTTATCATCCATCACTTTTTTCGCAAAGTATATGATATGCAACACTTTTGGTCTTTAGGTTTGAATTGGGATCAAATACCTCCTCCAGAGGTGTTAAGTCGCTGGAATAAATATAAATCCGAACTTCCTTGTCTTATTCAGTTGTCAATCCCTCGTCGTTGTGTACCATCCAAGATTACAAATTGCCAAATTCATGGTTTTTGCGATGGTTCTGAACGTGGTTATGCCGCAGTTATTTACTTTAGATATAAAACTTCCGAGGGAAACATTTCTATTCAGTTTGTATGTGGTAAATCAAAAATAGCGCCTCTCAAACGGATTTCTATACCTCGACTGGAGCTGTGTGCTGCTTTATTGTTGTCAAAACTTTTAAAATTTGTCTTAAATACTTACCGCGATAAAATTACCATAAATGAAATATTTGCTTGGAGTGACTCTACAGTAGTCTTGCACTGGGTGAAAGCGTCCGCTCATAAATGGAAAACCTTGTCAGCAATCGTGTTACGTTAATACAAGAAAATATTTCCCCATCTAGTTGGGTTTATGTTCAGTCTGAATATAATCCAGCCGACTGTGCCTCAAGAGGTTTACTTCCCTCTGAGCTACTCAACCATGCTACATGGTGGGTGGGTCCACCATGGTTAAAATTACCCTACAATGAATGGCCTGTTGTTAATTCCCCGGCATTTGTTTCTGAAGTAAGTTTAGAGGAAAGAAAAATTACTTTGACTACTTGTGTATCGCTACATCACATTGGTTCTCTTATCGATAAATATTCGTCCCTAGAAAAATTAAAACGAATTGTAGCTTATATTCTCCGCTTTAGTCACAATCTCAAACCGGCCTTCCTCGAAATTAAATGGCTCTCTGACACTTAAGGAATTAAATAATGCTTTAATGTTGTTGATAAAATACATTCAGTTTAAACATTTCATAGAAGATATCGAGAAAATAAATAAAAATCAACTTCCTTCTAAATCTATGAGGAAGTTAAATCCTTTTATAGATGAAAATTCTATTGTCAGAGTTGGGGGTAGGTTACAGAACTCCGCAATTGCTTTTAATAGAAAACACCCTATACTTTTACCTAGATGCCGCTTTACCGATTTACTTATTGAAAGTACACATACATGTTTCTTACACCCTGGTGCACAGACACTACAATATATTTTGTTACAAAATTTTTGGATATTATCAATGCGAAGAGCTATCCGCAACGTTGTTTCTAAATGTCATAAATGTTGGCATTTAAACCCAAAACCGCTACAACCCCCTATGGGAAATTTACCTATCACTCGTTTATCTCAAGTTAAACCGTTTTCAATTGTCGGTGTCGACTTCGGGGGTCCTTATATGATAACGTTAAAAAGGATTAGGGGTGCAAAAACTCATAAGGCTTACATTTGTTTATTCGTTTGTTTTAACACTAAAGCACTCCATTTAGAATTGGCCACGGAGTTGTCTACCGAATGTTTTCTAGCCGCACTACGACGATTTGTTGCCCGTCGTGGACGCTGTTCGCGCATTTTCAGCGACTGCGGTAGTAACTTTCAGGGCGCAAGCAAGTATTTGTCCAATCTTATGATGAATGCTTCTAATACAGAGAAAATTCATTGGCAATTCAACCCACCGTCCGCACCTCACTTTGGAGGTCTCTGGGAAGCGGGTATAAAGTCGGTAAAAACTCATCTTTCTCGTGTTATTGGACAGCAAATTTTAACCTACGAGGAATTCTATACAGTCCTTACGCAAATTGAGGCCTTGTTAAATTCACGCCCTCTATGCCCGCTCAGCTCTGATCCTAACGATATTACCGCTTTGACGCCAGGTCATTTTTTAACGCTAGAACCGCTATCTGCACTTCCCGACGATGATTTACAGGAAATTCCCTTGAATCGTCTTAATCGTTGGCAGCTTTTACAACGCATACATGCTGATTTTTGGTCTCGTTGGCACAATGAATATCTACATACTATGTTTCAAAGAAGTAAATGGTTAAATTCTGAAAACCCTTTAGCACCAGGAGCACTGGTGTTGATAAAAAATGAAAAGGTACCGCCGCTGCAGTGGCAATTAGCCAGAGTGGTAGATATTCATCGTGGTGTAGATGGCGTGGCTAGAGTTGCAACAATACGGACTCAGCATGGCATATTAAAGCGCCCATTTGTTAAATTATATCCATTACCTAATAATTAGTTATCACATATTCATTTCACTTTTGTTTTATTTTTTTTCTTATAAATTCTCTAATAATTTAATTTCCTCTTTTTTTTGTTACAAAAAAAAAGGTGGGTGGGAATGTTCACGCCTACATATTAATTTTAAATAAGTATTTTCATATTATTATTATATTTTTTTATTTTCTTAATACTCTGTTCGCCAGAGGGCACTTACGCGCTCACTCTGGCATTTAAACAGTCCAGGTCTATAATTTCAAATTTCTCCAAGGTTTTTGAGATAGTTTTATATAACCGTCTATCGGGTCTATTCTGTAACGCTTTTGGTTAAATTTTAACGTCAAGGTAACAGTTAAAATTTTGACTTTCCGATACTGTATTCTGTAAAAATTTTAATAGGTTTATTTTAACCAAATATGTTAAAATTTAGCGAGACATTTAACTTAGCTTGACAAATGGTATAATTGATCTTTATTATTTATAAACGTTATAATGGCCCTACAAATTAAATAATTTTAAGCTTTATTTGCAACCACAATTTAATGTGGCTGCAATTTGTTGTAAAATATTATTGACTTCCAAAAAGTCAACAATTAACCGGATCTGTTCTTTTGTCGTGTTTCAGTTTTTATCCCCCATAACTCGGCTAAAGGCTCAATCACAAGAATCTGATAAATTGTTTACTTTATTTGTACTGTACTAATCCAGCAATCGAGGTTATATTATCACAAATCGACGTCTTTTACCCATAGAAAAATATAAATTTATTCTATCTATGCTTGTACTAGTGATGGGCATAATCGACCAATTTTGATAATCGAGTACTTCTAATAATCGAGTGATCACTCGAGATACGAGATATTGGTCGTTTTCATCCCAGCGGCGCACAAATATGTTTGTATTAGTCATATATTACTTATAAGCGTAGCAAAAAAAAAAAAGCTCACGCACTTCAAAACCTAACCACTTTTTCGTTTTATTCTAAAAAAAAGGTTACGCAATCAGTGACTATTTGCAGTATGCACTAACATTTTGGGGTGCAACCGTAGGGTAATAATCACTCGAGTGGTGGGAGTAAACATCTCGAGATATCTCGAGTGATCTCAATAATCGAGTACCACTCGATTTTTCACTCGAAATCTCCCATCACTAGCTTGTACCTTACTGCTAACTGGGCCGTTAAAAAACGCATACAGAATACGAGTTGGAGTTATTATTTTTAGCGGTAGGGTTAAAATTAATATTTTAATGGGATGGTTAATTTTAACCTAAAAGAAACAGAATACAGCTGTTTATCCGTCGGTCTGTAATTTAATTTCTCCATATCATGCAACATGGTTTTGTAAAGGGCAGATCAACTACCACAAATTTGGCTGTAATAACACAGTACATTACAGGTATATTAGATAATAGGGGACAAGTGGATGTGATTTATGCAGATTTCTCAAAGGCCAAGATTGGACATGAGACACTCCATATTATTATTATTATTATTATTATTATTATTATTATTATAT
>NW_019417203.1:0-9151 GCF_000390285.2 Anoplophora glabripennis | reverse complement strand
TATTACTTTAAGTATTTCTTACTGATATGGTAACATACTATGATATATAATGATCTATTTGACAAACCTAGACCTAGACGTATTTCCTTAGTTCCGTCATATATTTTATTTTTCAATTATGAGAGCATTTTGTGACTGCGAAATATATTCAGTCACGGCGAAACGAAGTCAAAAATTAAAATATGTTTTACAGTTTTCTATAAGCCATACAATTTTAATGGTTAAGTTTGATACTGGCTCCATCTGGACTAGAAGCTCCAAACATTCATATTTGTTGTTCTCTTTGGTGCGTATCTCTACTAATGACATTTAAATAAATGGCTACCAAAGAAATAATTTCACAAAAATCTAGACATTGCTGGTAATACTGCATAATTTAGTCTAATATTTTGCAGGTCAGTTCCTCAAATCTGTACGAAGGAGATGTAAAATTATAATAAAGATCTATGACATAAAATTTCAATTTGTTATTATAATTTTTTTATCCATAACTTCAATAATACAAATTATTTTGCAATAAAAAATATGTCAACTCCTAGCTCAATACCTTATCTATATAGGCCACATATAATTTTCTCAGAAAATAGTGTAGTTTTTGAAGACTATGCTTGGGTGAAGGTCTGTTTTCAGAAAATATCTTTATTCCCCTCTTAATGTGTCAAGTTATTAAAACAAAAAGTCAAAAAAAGTTCAGAAGACGTTAACAGTGGATTTTCGAAATGTTTATGTTGGTTAAATAACTCGTGTTCACTCAAAACTTATGCTTTATTTGGAATCTCGGTTGTTGTAAATCTTACTAAAAGTTGAAGACATTCTTATTAGAGATGGGTAACTCAGTACTGCGTTACGTTATTGCGCTGAAGCAATGGCCTGCGCCACTGCGCTGATACCAAAATTATTATTGCGTTAACGTAATTGAATTCCACCGACACCGCACGGCGCACCACAGCACCACACTTTTGAGTCAATCACGGAGTCATGCGCCGTACCCGACAGACAAAGCCGAACGAAAACGTCATTACGTCAAAAGATTCAACTCTCTATTGGCTATTTACAAAACCAAGATTTTGAGAAGAAAAGAACACATTATAGTATGTATATCTGATCTACCGAAATAATGTTAAAACGTTATATTAGGAGTAATACCTTTGAAAATAATATTATAGGACAAAAAATAGCGTGACGTATGAAATAACATGACTATTATTATGATAAAATGGAATATATACTTGGGAGTGGGGGGGATTGTCATCATATGTTTGTCACTGTATCTGCGTGTTGTGTAAAATATAGTATAGTTTCAATTTAAGGACTGGATGGCTCGGTGTAATTATAATGAAGCCAGTGCGAGGGGGGGTAGACGACGCCTGCGTTATTTAAAATTTTTAATTACAGTTATGTGAAAAATTATGCATTTTAATTTTTAACTTTTATTGAAAAACAGAAACAAAATAATGATCCTTTTATACAAAAATAATTAACTAGAACCTTCTTTGGTTCAGAATAAAATTTAAAACACATAAAATCATAACAAAAAAAAATAGGTAGGTAATTCTCAAAATACTAACTATAAAAAAGATAACAAATAAAAATTATGTAAAAATATAGTGTTCTTGTTATTTAAATCAGTTTTTGTTATTTAAATTATAATTTAGGAATATTATTTGATATTTTTTTCAAGATTATTCAGCGTCACATTTTTACTTTTATAATTTTTTTCATTCTAGGCAGAAAAAATTCCCGTGTCACTATGAGACTGGGAAAAATATTAGGAAATGTTCAGAACTAAAAATGTCCGTATGATAAATAGCATCTGGACATAAATTTTAACTTTAAACAACTTTTCAATATCATAGGATAATATAATTATTTGTTCCTGCCAGTATGTATTTATTTTTTCAAAGACAAATTATTATACAAATTACTTTTTAATCATGCAGGCTTGTTTTACAGTGTCAATTTTCAACTAATAATTTTTGTACACTAAGAAAATCTTGGAAGCCCTGTATAATATTAATTCCATTCTTAAAAGGAGATTACATGAATAAACAATCCTTAAAAAAGAGAAATAAGTTAAATAATTTATCGAGTCCGAATTATTTGTTGGGCTTTATTTAAAGTGACAATTTACGAGGCAGCTTTGTTATCATATTAAATTTTAAACACTATGGCGACAAAAAATATCAAGAAATAAAGTTCTTTTCATAGCTTATTTGACAACATAACATTTTTTTTTCAATAAGTTAGTTACTTTTTCAAAATTTTTATAATTAATTAATACCACAGACTTCTAAGTTTTATATTAGAAGTCTGTGATTAATACCCTTAAAAATAGTCAAAATAATATTAATTAATAATAATAATTAATATGCAACTCACTTGGCTTTAACGGTGCTAACAAATGGTAAATCCACTTTATCTATAAAACTTCCAAAACCTAGACGGACATTACTAGTAAGACTCTTTAAAGCTTCTGCCAGTTTCACCCCCAGCTCCCCTAATTTTTTTCTATGAGGTTCCATAGAATTTGATAAATCCATAATGTAGTATAAATCAACAGGATAATTTTGGGCCTGCTGATACTGAAAATGTATATCTATTTTTTCTCCTTTTCTCAATGAAAGTTTAATAAGTTGTGGCTTGAACTGGATTGGGTTCTCTATATTACTTGAAAACTCCCGATTTTGCACAACATTATCTGAAGATTTAGGTTCAACAATTAGGTTTTTTGGACACCAGTCATTTGAGGTTGTATTCCTATGAGTACAATGTATAGAAGCTGTAACAGCATCAGCAGTCAGATTATTCTGAAATAAGAAGAATACATAATATATCAGTATTTATTTTTGAAAACAACTCGAATTTTGTTTGAAAAGACACCCTGTATAAATCCAAGTCGCCGGAAATATTACCAAAGGAAGTTAATCAGTCAAGGAAATTTATTAATAGTTATGATAACACAATAATACCTGATAACTAATGCGGGTTTTTTCCTGTTTGAATATAGACACGATAAAAAAATATCTGAATTAATTTCGTAAAAAAGACGCTGGATTAATATTTAGCTAGGGATATATATTTTTAGTAGAAAATTTATTTGAATATGCAGGGCGGCCCAATAGTAGTGTGACAAAGTCCAATATCTCCCTTATTATAAATTAGCTAGGGATATATATTTTTAGTAGAAAATTTATTTGAATATGCAGGGCGGCCCAATAGTAGTGTGACAAAGTCCAATATCTCCCTTATTATAAAGATTTGAAAATAAATATTTTATGGGCGTGATGTACTTAAAAAAGTTCACATTTTAAAAATATTTTGAATTATACAGGATGATGCATTAGAACGGAGCATCTTTAAGGTGGTTTTTCTTAAATGGAACACTGTATATTTTTACAAATTTATATTTTACAGAAAATTCTCTTTCCAGCAATGTCTTTGTTTTTTGTATTCGATGCGGCGATGCCAAGTTATTTGAAAAAATAAGATAATTTTTGCTGGGACAAGGTTCTGTAAATCTATCCACTGTTATTATTTTAACCCCTTACAAAAATAGTTCAGGGTTGAAGAAATTCCAAAAAGTGTAGTTTTTTTGACAAATAGTGTTCATCAAGTTTGGTTTCTTTAGATTGATATACAGTGTAGGAAAGCGCCGATGGTCTATCACAAGTTGCGTGAGAGCGATAAAGTAAGACATAGAAATCCATGCGATAGAGAAGGATGGCTATAATGAAGGCTTCTCTTTGTCACCGCCCGTTTCGCCCTTCCACAAATAAGATCCACTTCTTATTTGTGGAAGGGCGAAATGGGCGTTGACTATGATACGCCTTCATTATAGCCATCCTTCTCTATCGCATGGATTTCTATATCTTACTTTATCGCTCTCACGTAACTTGTGATAGACCATCGGCGCTTTCCTACACTGTACATGGAAGATGAAAAAGAAAAATAATTTTTTTTTAATATTTGGGGGAATAACTTTTCAGGGGAGAGTTTTTTCAAAAAATGTTATACCAAAGGCCCTTATTAATTTTCATCAGAGAATCGCCCTTACATTTTTTGGGTGTTATTTAAATACATCCTGTATATTTTCGTATACTTGCTGTTATACAGGCTGTTACAAATTCGCTTCTCACTACAGGGATGTCGAAAACGGTAAGATGGCTTAAATGGTGGCAAAGTTGTGTAATCAAGGAACCAAAAAATCTAAAAAATCAAGACCAACATTAGTTTTCGAAATATTTGAAAAAATCAAAATTTTGGAAAACCGTTTTTGTTTCATTTCAGCCTTGATATTGTAAAAAGAAGAACACTTTCTCATAACCATTTTTGTCCTCTATCGAATGGCATAATCAATTTTTATATGTAACATTTCGTCTTTCATCATCAACTTCATTTTTTTAAATACGACCTTGGAAATTTTATTACATTTTTTGCAAGCTTTCATGACCTCCAAATACTATACTGCCTCAGCCCGAATCAGATTCAGACGTTTTGTCTCGAAAAATTCATCGTCAGTGTATTCGTTCCAAATGTATTTAAATTTTTTACTTAGATTTCTTTGTTTATTGAATCGTACACTGTAAGTGTCGTTAGACCCTGTGAAATCCATATATAGTTATTTAAACTATTACCACCAATAAAGTTGATGATGGTCCTGGAGAGACGAAACGTTACATATAAAAATAGATTATGCCATTCGATAGAGGGCAAAAAGTGGTCATGAGAAAATGTTCTTCTTTTTTCAATATCACCTCAAACAAGGTTGAAATGAAACAAAAACGGATTTCCAAAATTTTGTTTTTTTCAAATATTTCTAAAACTAATCATGTTAGCCTTGATTTTTTAGAGGCATAATATTGGTTCCCTGATTACGCAACTTTGCCCCCATTTAAGCTACTTCGTACCTCTTACCGTTTCCGAGATCCCTGTAATGAGAAGCGAATTTGTAACAGCTAGTATATATAAAATACGATCAGGTTTTTTGTAGTCGTCGTTTCAATAGTTTTTAAGATAAATATTAATTTATGAAAAAATCATCAAGTACTTTTTTTAAGTTAAATTTACATTGTATTTTTGACAGAACTTGAAATTATATGGTGCCATATTTTGTGCAATAAAGAAAAGAAATATTGTGTGGATAGACGCAATATGCATATCATACCTCAAAAAGTCGAATTAAATTATGTTGTATCACAATTTTTAAATAATTTACGATTATGAAACATAGTCGAAACTACGAAAACCTTAAGCAGCTATAAGTTTAAACATCACTATTCATATACATAGAAAAGAGAGAATTTAATGCAAAATAGGGTTTTCTATTTTAACTAACAAAAATGCTTTGCATCAAAGAATCTATTCCCATTTATTTTAAATTATCATGTACATTTTGTACCTGTATTTGTAACTTATTACTTTCAAATAAAAAAAAAGGAAATTAATTTGCCATATACGCACGTATAATTCTTAAAAGGAAATTTACTTACCGGAGTGATACACCAAATACAACCAATTTCTTGTATACAATCTCGACATGTTTCTTTCGATTGACAATCAGAAGAATATTGCCCAAAAATAAGTAAAGGCAGGGTAAAAGTAAAAACGAAAATTACGTGCGTTGCAAGCATCTTTCTTTCCAACTATGTTTAACTTTTCCAACTTTAAGTGAAATATCACACAGGAAATAAGATAATGTTTATATGAATCATTTGTAAATATGGGGGATATTAAAGCAATGGCAACTCACATTGAATCCAACAATAAAAAAATATATAAAAATGTTATAATTTGTTTTGTTTTTACTTCAACGTATCGGTAGAACTAATGGTATATAACAATATGGGAAAAAACTGGTTCTATTTAAATTCTACAATTTAATGAAAATATCAGTTGTTTTAATTTCATTTGATATATTCAGGTTTTCCCAGATTAAATAAATATTCGAAGAAATGTAAAATTAAAATTCAAAGATAACGGTAGATACTGACTCGGGCAATGACAAAGTAATAGTAATAATAACACAACCCCACAAAAAAAGGTCGTGATCTGGATGACTGACTATGATATTACTATGTATTTTTCAATCCTGAATCCAAATCCGAGGTCAAAAAAATTCGTATACCCCTTAAATGTATGTAGACCCCAAAAGATCTCTTAAATAAGGGTAAAGTTATGAACATCAGTATAATTATGGAAAGGAGTATGAATGGGCACTTTGCAACCCCCGTGCTCTCATTTATTATCGCCATTTGCTCCGCCCGAAGGGGTTAGTACACCTTCTACACCCCTTCTACTTCTATACCATTTCGGGTATAGAAGTAGAAGGTCGCAGTGCACTAAGCAGAATAAGCTCTCAACTGTTTCGCCCGTACCCGTCTAAGGGGTGAAAACCACCCCCAAATTCTCAAGTATTCGAAAAATTTTTAAGACCGGAAATATGCACTTTGGAGTTTTTCAATCTGAGAGAAATTCGCATTTACTTTTTATTTATACATCTTCTGTTATTCCTTCTTCAACTCTCGAACATTTGCCCCTTGTCTGGCTTAACCTTTTACCCTACCTATCCTTTAATTGAACATACAATTTTTCTAACATACACCTTCAAAAATACGGAATACCCACTATGTTTTATGGGGCAATTGAAGTCTCTGTGTTTTTTATTCAACTTAAAATTTGTATTTGTATGTGGATTGAATGCAGCGTTGCCAAATTATGAATTATTTTTTTAAAACTTAATAAACTACTTTTTTAAAACTGTTATACCTCCGCCGCTGTTGTTAATTTTTCTTACAAATCTGCATTCAATCTAATAGTCCAATTAACTAAGCCTTTAAATCGAAATTTTGTCAACTTGGCTGAATTTTTGATATGAGTTAGTTTAAGGTATATTATAACAATAAGTGAGAGTAATTTTTTGTTCAACCCCCGGCCAAGGGTGGAAAAAGATAAAACAAAGGGCTTTTTCAAGATAACTCAAAAAGGGTAAGAGCTAGAAAAAAAAGTTTTTCATGAAAGTTGTAAAGCAGACAATTCTACATAAAAATGGTCTCTTAGCTTTTTCTTGTACTATTAAAATTAACAGAGTTAGGGAGGCTAGAAGTTAAGGGAAGATTTCAGAAATTTAATTTTGTTAAATCATTAAAATTAACGATTAAAAATTTGATTTTTTGTTATAACTTTCTTATTAAAAATTAAAAAATATATCTATTTCTCTGAAAAGAAAAGTTACATATTTTAGAGCAGATTGAAAAAAAAAATTACAAAATTCAATCATTTTTCTGTTTGTTATGATTTTTTTTAAATTTCTGAAATCTTCCCTTAACTTCTAGCCTCCCTAACTCTGTTAATTGTAATAGTACAAGAAAAAGTTAAGAGGCCATTTTTATGTAGAATTGTCTGCTTTACAACTTTCATGAAAAACTTTTTTTTCTAGCTCTTACCCTTTTTGAGTTATCTTGAAAAAGCCCTTTGTTTTATCTTTTTCCACCCTTGGCCGGGGGTTGAACAAAAAATTACTCTCACTTATTGTTATAATATACCTTAAACTAACTCATATCAAAAATTCAGCCAAGTTGGCAAAATTTCGATTTAAAGGCTTAGTTAATTGGACTATAATGTTAGCCTAGTTTATCTTAAACTATCTCCACTTATCGATTTAATAACCCATCCCAGGGTAAGTTATAACTTGGATTTAGAAAGTACCTCACGATCCCAAACTATTTTTTTTGCCATTTCCGAATTCAACAAATTTTACCAAACATAGGTAGATTGGATAGCCAGTTTGGATTTTAATTTTCAGCGGGAATTGAGGGTGTGTGGAGAGGAATTCACATGCCATAATGTTTTCTTATCATTTTCGGATTCAGCAGAAAATTTTACTGAACATAGATAAGTTGGATAGCCAGTTTGAATTACTTGAATTTTTGAGGAGAATTAAGGTGTGGGGGAGAATCCATAAGTCAGAAAATTTTCTTTTTATCATTTTCGGATTCAGCGGAAAATATTACTAAAAATAGGTGGGTTGCCATTATTCCATGGCTAGAAATTGGGCCTCAATGATTTGGGATCGAGGGGGATTATCCCACTTTATCCTGCCTCATCTCGTGTAGGCCTGGACAGCCTTCGTAAGTGGGCCCCATCCGGCGTAGGCGCATTGTGGGACCTCCTTTTGTCCTGGCTGGGCCTCGCCGGCTAGGGCCCTTTCTTCTGGCGCTCTTCTTGCTTCGCCGGCTCGTCTGTTTAAACCCCGGGGGTGGTGTCATGTTTATGTGTGGTATGGTTGGGTAGGGTAGTGCGGCTATGCAGCCTGGGATGCGCTTTGCTAAGGTGGCCCTTAGGCTATCGCGGGAGGGGAGGGGTAAGGAGGGTATGGGGGGTGTGTATGTGTGTGTGTGTCGTTGTCTTCGTTTCTTGATCCTGGCTGTCTCTGAAACCAGGGTCAAAAAGTTGGTGTCTAGGTCTTTTGTGTTTGTTGGTCACGTCGGGTACGTAGTCAACGGCTTGCCTGAGGAGGGGATTGTCATGTCTAGCGGCTACGTCAAATCGTTTCTCCGCGTTTTGTCTTATTGTCTGTGTAGCGTTTGTGTATTGTAAGTCTCGTAATATGTCAGTGTTTCTTACGTACCAGGGCGCGTCGGTGGCCGTGCGGAGGGCTATGTTTTCCACAGCCTGTAATGACTTTACGTGGCTTTTTGCCGCGTGACCCCAAGCCGTGGAGGCGTAGGTTAGCTGCGGTTGAAGTACCACCTTGATAAGCGTTCGCTTATTCCTTGAACTGAGGGTGTTTCCACCTTTAAGTAAGGGATAGAGCCTAGCCCTGGTGGTCTTCGCTCGCGCCACCGTCTCCACGATGTGCGGTTTCCACGTGAGACGCTGGTCCATCGTCACGCCCAGGTATCGTGTTTGTCAAAAGGTTTCCCCAGGTTTCAAGTTGGTCTAAGGAGTTTTGGAGGAGGGAGACGGAATATCTAGGATCTACGGATTGGAATGTGATTATCAGGTCGTCGGCGTATAAGTATATGTTGGTGTTGGGGGGATGTGGGATGTCGCAGTTCTAAATGGTGTATAGGTGTGGGGACAGGACGGTGCCCTGGGGGACACCGGCCTCCATGGAACGGGTGGTGGAAAGGGAATCTTGGATTTGGATGCG
>NW_019417202.1:121828-122339 GCF_000390285.2 Anoplophora glabripennis | reverse complement strand
TTCTTTTTCCAAGAGCGTTCGGCGCCCTCAAACGGATGAGGGCATAAGTTTTCTCTGTTCGTATTTACGCCATAAGAGCGTATTTTCTATTTATATATAATCCTTTTTCTATGATTCAGTACTTCAGTAGTGTTGATCGGCAATATCCTCAACACGAAGTAAGTCCGCCTTCCCTCCTTGGTATCGGCAATATCCTACCAAGGCTACTTTCTCCCTTCTATTAGCTATGCTTTATTCCTAACCGTCCGTCTGAGGACAGGGACAGAGCGTCGGCAATATCCTGCCTGTTCTCAGCCTACTCCGTTTCACCGAATTTTAGTACCGACCGCCACCGAATTGTCAGTGGGAATTTATTTATTTATTGGTTTGTTTAAAATAAACTGGAGAATATCTATTGGGAAAAGTGGTTTCTTTTCTAATCAAGACCCCTGGAGTATCTTTCTCCACTGTTGTTACCCGGACGGCGACTTTTTGTGGGACATCCGGGTCTCACACTGAAAGTTCGTCACAT
>NW_019417202.1:113504-120668 GCF_000390285.2 Anoplophora glabripennis | reverse complement strand
AGCGTCATGCTGGTTGGAAATCAACGACAGTCGCTGAGGGTTATGTCGAGAACTCCATTGAAAATAAGACCAAAATTGCTAATCAGGTTTTAGTAGGTACCACTACTAGCGCAATCACAAAAACTGTAAATGTAAGCGAAAGTAATATTCCTTCTAATATTAATTTTGAAAATTGTACAAATGTAACATTTAATTTAAATTTCAATAAATAATTTCAATGTTATCTTTTTTTTGCATGAAAAACGTTCTCCATAATGTAAACTCCCTTGGGAGCATTATACTCCCTTGGGAATAATCGACTACTTCTGTTTTAATTTTGATGTCATAGAAACTGATTTCTACTCCCGACCGTGGAAAAACAAAATTTGTTACCCATGTTAACAATAAGAAAATGTAAATGTCAGATATTTTATTTTTCTGCAGATTCTTTAAACTTGAATGAATGAATAAATAATTTAAGTAGTCATGCTAGTACATGCACGTATTTTGTACAGACACATTTTCTACTTCACAATCATCTTGAAATAGTTCAAGAAATTAAACACTTTAAAATATAAAACATCCACAAGTATTAAGTCACTTATTGAACAAATTGTATTCACTCTCTATACAATTTTATTATTCTTACCACAGTATATTATTGTTATTATTAATCACCAATGCATTTCGGATACTAATTCGAGTCTGTAGGATATTAAATCTGTGGATTTAATCATCAAAAATTGTATCTATCGGATAATATATATGCTATGCTTTATCAAGTTCAGGAACTTGTAGCCAAATGTTATTTCGTGAAAATTATTAGAATATTGGATTATTTTTACATTTACGTTTCAAGAGACATATTAAAGCTCTATTAAAGGCAATAAAATCCCAGAAGAATCGAAATAATTTCAATCGGATATAAGGGGTTAAAATTACTTGGAATTTGGAAGTGACATTCACAAAAATCAAGGACAAGAAACAACATGAGCCGGTAACTACAAGTTTTCATGGGATTCCATTCAATCAATCAGCGATCCCATTATCTCGAGCATACTTAAAAGTTTGTCACTGTTCATTGTAAACGAATCAATATTGGCGATGCTAAGATTTAGCGATTTTTAGTTGATGGTACCAGCCGTGCAGTGTTGGCTGCCTAACGCTCTGTAGTATACAGGCTGTTACAAATTCGTTTCTCACTCCACTGAGAAAAATGAAATCGAAATTTGTTTGAATTTTGAGCACTGGAGAAACCTAGAAATAACTATGAGCACGAGATTAAAACTAATAATCTTTTATTGTAACGTGTGGTAATAGTTTAAATAACATGATGCAGAGGGTCTTCAGAGCCGTATTTAAAAAAATTATGTTGAGTATGGTCCTGGAGAGACAAAATGTTACATATAAAAATTGGTTATGCCACTCGATAGAGGGCAAAAAGTTGCCATGAGAAAGTGTTCTTCTTTTTTCAATGTCACCTCAAACAAGGCTGAAAAGAAACAAAAAAGGATTTCCAAAATTTTGTTTTTTTTTCAAATATTTAGAAAACTAATCATGTTAGCCTTGATGTTTTAGAGGCATAATGTTGGTCCCCTGATTACGCAACTTTGCCCCCCTTTAAGCTACTTCGCATCTCTTACCGTTTCCGAGATCCCTGTAGTGAGAAGCGAATCTGTAACAGCCTGTATATAAATACCAACCAAACGTTTTAATCTCTGGTGGTTTCGGAGTTTCTCCTGAAGAAGAGCGCTTATGTCTCTAGATCTAGAAGCATTAAGAAAAACTAAACTGACGACGTGGCAATCAACCCAGAGATTGTTCAACCAACTTTTAAAATTGTTTACTTGGTTAACGAATCAATAAACAAATAAATACAATTAAAAATGTCAACAAATAAAAAATTACAGATTTTTGAGGTGAGAAAGTCCCGTTTGTCCCATAGTGTGACTATGATTTGAATCCCCCTTCTGATTTTTACGCCATGAATCTCCTTCTTATTACATAATTAGAATATAAATTATTTTATTAAATATCCTGTCCATATGAAATGAATTATTTTGTAAAAGTACAGAATAAGGCTATCATGCTTTTTTTAACTGGGTTAGGAACGTTCCATTCGATGTCTTTATGGGATCCTATCTCGACAACAGTGAGACAAGCTCCATATGCCCATTGTCTCTAGCGAAGTCAACTGCCGCTTTGCCATTCCTCATCTTGGCATGCACCTTTACTCCGGCCTTTATCAGTTCTTTGGCACACTCGTAGCTGCCCAGTTTGGCACACGAGATCAAAGCGCTGGAATAGGGCCCAGGATAATGAATGTTAGCCTTGTAAGCGATCAGCAGCCTGGTCAATTCCACAGTGTCGTTGAAACAGGAGGAGCTTAACGCCGTTATGTATCTACAGTTCTTACTAATGTTGGCGCCGTGTTTAAGGAGCGTTTCACAGGTCGCTATAAACCCCCACTTGCTGGATTTCATTAGCGGGGTGTAGCCGTAATCGTCGACTGCATTTACATCACCTCCTGAAAAATGTAACTGTTAGAGTAGGTACTACGATTGGTACGATATACATACAGGGTCACAACTTTTTAATTCTCCAAACAGGTGTCTTTCTTATTTTAAGAGATACAGAAATGGTCAAATCATTCGTTTTTAAATTTAGTAAATTCCAAATAGTTCCGAAGATATTCGAACAAACCGATTTGATGCTATTTCTTTTTTAGTAGTATTACACTTGTTTTTCGAAATTTTAGGGAATAAATAAGTAGTATGTTATAAAATGATATGAGGAATCGATTTCTGCTGTCAGTATTAACATATCTCTAAAGTCTGAGATGTTTGCTAAAATTTAGTTCAGTAAACAAGAACATGTAAAAATTAGGAAAAATTCCGTAGAATTGAATAAACTACTTTACTCCAGTTGATTGTTATTTTCAAAATGGCGTCCAAAGTTCGCAAAAAACAATTTTTTTCATTTAAAAAAAATGTAGTCAAAAGTTGTAGACCTTTTTATAACAAAACCTTTGAGCCCACACCGATGTCAACTGATAAACAAATGTACTGTCATTGCAGAAAAACGGCTAAAAGTCGAATTTTTTTTTAAACTTCTATATCTTCAAAGCGAAAAAAGATTTTTCTTTAAGAATCTTTCATAATATGTAGTCCTTGGCAAGTAGAATAAGTGCATTTTTGTAGAATTGCAGAATATTTGATACGTTTTTCGAAAAAAAGACATTTTCAAGTTTCAATAAATCATAAAGCAATGTTACGTGACCCATCTTGCGCTTAAAATTTTCTCCTAGAGTACTTTCCTGTGCAAATTGTGCGCGTATTGCAAACAAATTGAAAATATGCGAAAAATCTGTCCAAACTTTTGACTTCTTTTTTTGAGTCAAAAAATGTTATCGTTGAAATTTAATCAGAATGGCATTATTGCCATTTGAAAGCTGACGTTTTTCACAAATTTAAAAAAAAAGTTTTACGACCAACAAAAGCCTTTTTTTCAAAAAGTCGCTACAACTTCATTTATTAATTGTTTCGGCGAATAGTGAACTGTATAAAAAATAAATTAACAAAACTTAAAGATATGGATGATAATGTGAAACAAACGATTTCTACATTTCTAAACAAACAACAAAATACTGATTTTTTAATATGCTATAAATAAATAAAAGTAGTAGTAAAAATAGGATGAGTGAGTTCACAATAATAACGATAACAATAAATTTAATTATTTCAAAAATAGAAAATCTAGGTATCGCGTGGTTCGTTTCATTCATTCGATTCGAGACTGCCTTTTTTTTATCTATTTATTGGTATATAGATATATGTATATTTTAAATTCTTTTAATTGTAGGCAACCGATATTACCCTAAATTTAAGAACGCCTAAACATCAATATTAAGGTCTGAAATTTACACATGTTGTAGTTGAATACTTTTACTTCAATATAAAAAATAATAATAAAACTTAGTTTTGTTGGGTGTGTAAAATGCTTGCTCCGCTCGACACAACACACGTGCTGGGGGAGGAAGATTGTGACTCAGCTGAGTTCATTATTAGGCTATTGATTATATCCAAAAAAACAGGGTTAAAATGAACTATGACGTTCACGTAATTTTATTGGATGAATCGGTCTAAAGGTCATATTAGATGAAAAAACCGCGGAGTGTTATTAGAGGGTGGAAATTGGTTTTTTAATTGTGGCTCGAAAACGAAGCAAAATTTTGCTATAGTTCATAGGAAAACTTATTTAGAGAATTGAATTTTCCATTGAAATGACTTATTTTAAAACTTTAAAAGGAAAATTTTATTTTAAAAATCGTTAATAAACAATTTGAAAAAAAAGCAAAATTCGATTTTTTTTATTTTTTTTTACTTTTTTGTCTCGTTTTTTTTAATAAAGATAGGTATAGGCACAGCTTCATAAAAAAAAGTAGATACAATTTCCTTCAAAAAAAGAGGTTGTACAATATTTTTAGATGAGAATTGACTGATATATAACCTCTCAAACAGCCAATTTTTCAATTTTCGTCGTGTTTACCCTTATACGTTTTAATTCTCATTTTTTTGCAAAAAAGGAAGGATTTGTTCAAGAATTTTCATCACATGATTTGTTCAAAGGGTCATTAATAATGAAAAAACCACAGGGTGCTATTAAATTAGAGGGTTGAAATTGAAAATAGGGGTGAAAATGCACTTTTGCAGTTTTTTAAATATAGCTCGAAAACGAAGCAAAATTTCGGTATAGTTCATAGGAAAAATTTTGTAGAGAATTGAATTTCCCATCGAAATGGCCTATTTAAAAAATTGAAAAGAAAAATTTTATGCAAAAAATCGTTAATAAACAATTTTAAAAAAGTAATGATTTTTTGATTTTTTTTTACTTTTTTGAATATTTTTTTATAGTAGAAGTAGGAAAAGAAAATTGCTGTACAAAAAAACTAGAGATTTCCTTCAAAATTATAGCAAAAAAGGCCCACTTGTGTCCTAATTGCCAGGCTGAGGCCGCCCCTTTTCTACTACTACTTCAAAATGATGCCTTTTCAAAAGTTTTTGGACTAATATTAACCGAGTTATAACCGGTCAAACTTAAATATTTTTTAGATTTTCGTCGTTTTTAACATGTCAAAAAAGTAAAAAAAAAATCAGAATCTTATTTTTTACTTTTTTTTTAAATTGTTTATTAACGATTTTTTGCATGAAATTTTCCCTTTAAATTTTTTAAATAAGCCATTTCGATGGGAAATTCAATTCTCTAATTTTTCCTATGAACTATACCGAAATTTTGCTTCGTTTTCGAGCTACAATTAAAAAACAGAAAGGGGTGCATTTTTACCCCTATCTCCTATTTCCACCCTCTAATTTAATAGCACTACGCGTTTTTTTCATCTAAAATGACCATTTGAACAATTCATGTAATAAAATATCTTGATCATAGTTCCTTTTAAAATCCTATAATCAATAGCCTATATGTAGAATCGACAAATACGAGAATCGCATCAGTCTTTTTCCCCACCATGCACATCAACGTATCGAAGTTTACTGTAAGAAAAAGCGAGTCAATCATCGTGGACTATTTTTTATATTGAAGTAAAAGTATTCTACTACAACATGTGTAACTTTCAAACCTTAATATTAATAAGTGAGGAAATAGCTTTGGTAATGCAAGGCTCTATTGATTGGTTGGCGATAAAAACATTTTATTATAAAAAGCATTCTAGACAAAGGACACCTACATAAATTATACAATCTGCAGGAAGTTCTAATCTGACCTTCATGTCGTTTTTCTAGTAGTAGCTAAAGTAAACAGAATGATCTAACAATTTATACGACAAACGAGAAAATATTGAACAAAGTTAGTACTGTCAATGAGTTTGATAACAGGACATTACATGAAAAAACTTGCTTGGAATATGTATAGGTCTTTTGTCTAGAACAGGTCAAATAATTGATAACACATTTAGGAAAATGTCACTGAGCTTTAGCAAAGTTTTTTTAATATATTTTTAAATTTACATAATATTCAGTTAAATAAAAACTTAAATAGGAATAATACAACATAATTTCAGACGATATTAGAACAGCTTTGTAGAATTAAAATAGGTGTAAGCAATTTTTTGTTAATGTAGGCACATTCTATTTATTAAAGAGTGCAGTTAGAATTTTTTTTTTAAATATAAGGAAATTGTCACTTAAGCTAGTTTGAAAGATTGATATCATTGCCTGAATTTGTTGCCAATATTTTTTGGACACCCTGTATAAACATCTGATTATTGCTAAGCCTTACCATATTCAATTAGCATCTCAACGCATTCCGTGTACCCATTATTGGCAGCATAGTGTAGTGCCGTGTACTTTTTCACATTCTCGATCGATAGATCAGCTCCTAAAAAATATTGTACCAACCTTAATTAATAAAAGCAATTTGAAAGTAATAATACCCAAAATTTAATACCAAATATGTATAAAAAAAAAAGAACTGTGATATAACATTGTGCAATCACGGAAATAAAAAAAAAATAACACGAAACGTAAATGAAACGTTACAAATGAGCTATTTTACTAAACATTTGACACATTAAGAAGAGAGTTTGAAACATTATTCGAAACATTCCCTTTCGATCTCGGAAACATAACAGACAAACAACCCTTTGCTTTTTTTGCTTATCTTATGGAACATTCGGCATTAGTTAACATTTGCTCTCAATCCCCAATCCCTCTCATCTCTCAAGCATTAGTTCATTTACCATTGTTATACAAACAGCCACAAACAGAGAATAAAATTGTGGTAGCATATTTATAACACAAGTCTAGAAAAAATGTATGTTCGTGACTTGCGTAAACTGCGCGTAACAGCCCGAGTTTATTTGTTTCCTGTGTGTCGTTTGCAATTCATATTATGTTAGGTTAGGTTTGCGGTTTGCCTTTGCCAGTTTGCCTGGCTTCGTTGTTCTTCATTGTTGCTTTGACGCTATTTTATGTGATAATTTGTAGTGTGTGCAGTTGTGGTTATTGTAAGGTGCATATAAAATAATGAATATTGATGCAAAATGTTTAAAACGATATGTGTAGAGATTTCCAATTTTGCGTCACATCTACCTAAATATAGTTATACCCACTACCTATTACAGACAAGAGGACAAGGGACAAGAACTAAGAAAATGGAACAACAACTATA
>NW_019417202.1:104331-112294 GCF_000390285.2 Anoplophora glabripennis | reverse complement strand
AGGGTGGAAATTGGAGATAGTGGTGAAAATGCACCCCTTTCAGTTTTTTAATTGTGGCTCGAAAACGAAGCTATAGTTCATAGGAAAAGTTATTTAGAGAATTGAATTTTCCATTGAAATGACTTATTTTAAAACTTTAAAAGGAAAATTTTATTTTAAAAATGGTTAATAAACAATTTGAAAAAAAAGCAAAATAATTAGATTTTTTTTATTTTTTTTTTTACTTTTTTGTCTCTAGTTTTTTTTGAATAAAGATAGGTATAGGCATAGCTTCATAAAAAAAAGTAGATACAATTTCCTTCAAAAAAAGAGGTTGTACAATATTTTTGGATAAGAATTGACTGATATATAACCTCTCAAACAGCCAATTTTTCAATTTTCGTCGTGTTTACCCTTATACGTTTTAATTCTCATTTTTTTGCAAAAAAGGAAGGATTTGTTCAAGAATTTTCATCACATGATTTGTTCAAAGGGTCATTAATAATGAAAAAACCACAGGGTGCTATTAAATTAGAGGGTTGAAATTGAAAATAGGGGTGAAAATGCACTTTTGCAGTTTTTTAAATATAGCACGAAAACGAAGCAAAGTTTCGGTATAGTTCATAGGAAAAATTTTGTAGAGAATTGAATTTCCCATCGGGATGGCCTATTTAAAAAATTGAAAAGAAAAATTATATGCAAAAAATCGTTAATAAACAATTTTAAAAAAGTAATGATTTTTTGATTTTTTTTTACTTTTTTGAATAATTTTTTTTTATAGTAGAAGTAGGAAAAGAAAATTGCTGTACAAAAAAACTAGATGAGATTTCCTTCAAAATGATGGCAAAAAAGGCCCACCTGTGTCCTAATTGCCAGGCTGAGGCCGCCCCTTTTCTACTACTACTTCAAAATGATGCCTTTTCAAAAGTTTTTGGACTAATATTAACTGAGTTATAACCGGTCAAACTTAAATATTTTTTAGATTTTCGTCGTTTTTAACATGTCAAAAAAGTAAAAAAAAAATCAGAATCTTATTTTTTACTTTTTTTTTAAATTGTTTATTAACGATTTTTTGCATGAAATTTTCCCTTTAAATTTTTTAAATAAGCCATTTCGATGGGAAATTCAATTCTCTAATTTTTCCTATGAACTATACTGAAATTTTGCTTCGTTTTCGAGCTACAATTAAAAAACAGAAAGGGGTGCATTTTTACCCCTATCTCCTATTTCCACCCTCTAATTTAATAGCACTACGCGTTTTTTTCATCTAAAATGACCATTTGAACAATTCACGTAATAAAATATCTTGATCATAGTTCCTTTTAAAATCCTATAATCAATAGCCTATATGTAGAATCGACAAATACGAGAATCGCATCAGTCTTTTTCCCCACCATGCACATCAACGTATCGAAGTTTACTGTAAGAAAAAGCGAGTCAATCATCGTGGACTATTTTTTATATTGAAGTAAAAGTATTCTACTACAACATGTGTAACTTTCAAACCTTAATATTAATAAGTCAGGTCATCGCGATTTTGTGAAAAAATGTCAGCTTTCAAATGGCTATAATACCATTCCGAGTAAATTTCAAGGATAACAAAAAGATCTATATTTTTCGACCCAGAAAAAGAGGTCAAAGTTTTGGTAGATTTTTCACATATTTGCACAGGAAAGTACAACCTTTTTAAACCCAAGATGGGTCACGTAAGTGCATTACTGTATGATTTATTAAAACTTGAAAAAATGTATTTTTTTTAAACTCAATTTTTGCAAAAACTAAAATATTTTGTAATTTTACAAAAATGCACTTATTCTACTTGCTATATGTATAATCTGAGTTTCGTAAAAAAATCGTTTTTCATTTTAAAGAAGTTTTACTAACGTGGTGCATACAAAATTTAATCCTCAACCATAAAAATTTATAATTTAATAAAATAGAAATATTATAACTTATCACATTTTATTATGACAAAGTAAACGCAAAATATCAGCAAGTAAAATACAAATCTACTTAATTTTTGTTGAATAGATATTAAACGTGAACGAAGGAGTTTCAATTGAAAATGTTTGAGAATTATTATCTATGTTAACAATTTGTAAATCTTTAGTAGAATTATCATCGTTAATAATTATGTTCTCAGTTTCACCTTCACCTAAACTCGTCTTTACGATTTTTGTTTTGTTGAGCACAGATTCCGCGACATATGATTCTGCAATCGTGTCACTTTTTCACTCTCTCGGTTTGTTTAAAATTTTTCCTTACTGCCGCCTACGTTGGCAAAGAGAGTCGCGGACGTGTGACAAAAACAATGTCCCGTATAAAGTGATGGTTCTGGCAAATGCAGATAGTTCGCAATTTTGCTTGGTACATTTCTAAAAGTATGAATTCCAATTGGATGGACTGTGCATTTACCATTCCTATAAGTTAGGAAAAATCGGTTATGGCGCGTCTGTTTATGACGCAGGGTTAAATATTTGTTAAATAATTTAACTTTTCCTTCAAACTCTGAAGTGATCACAAATATTCGAGGCCTGGTTGGTTTTTGTTTTAGTTACATGAACAACCAGAATTGTTTATTTGTGCTCTGTCACTTACTTTTAAATTCAAAAGTTCTTCATTACGTGCAGCAATGCCAAACACAAAACAAATTTAAAATAATTACTACATTTATATCAAATTATTTCTGAAAACTTAGCATAAATTACCTAATCAAGTAAATTTTATCTAGTGCTTTCAGTAAAAATTTAAGTACTCGTCTTGTGAAAGGGTCATGGACTTTCTTGGAATATGATTTCTTCGTTTTTTCTTCGTTTTTTGTTTTAAAGAAACCGTAAGTTTTTTATATTTACTAACGTCAACCTCAGTTTTTGCTGAAAGGGTTGCTTTCACCATGGAATAATACAACCACATTGAAGGAGAATACTCTTTCGATAATTCGAAAAAATATGCCGGTAAAACATTTTCATTATATTTTTCAATTCAGTGTTTCTTGCACCATTGCATGAATATGTCATACTGGCGATTGTATTTTTCGACTAATTTTTGTGGTAGAATTTTGAAGCACGTTTCTAATGACTTTCCCCGAATTTCAGGTGGCGGCTATGAATGTCTTCTTCCATCATTTTCTATAAATAATACGCAACAAAAATTTTACTGTTGGGGCTGTGACAACGACAAACGACTTCTGATTAATGTCATACAGTAATGACTACGTTGATAAATATTTGCATCACGTAAAATGCTTGATTTTTACAGTAAAATAAGTGTTTGTTTGCTTCCGGAAATAGCTTTGGTAATGCAAGGCTCTATTGATTGGTTGGCGATAAAAACATTTTATTATAAAAAGCATTCTAGACAAAGGACACCTACATAAATTATACAATCTGCAGGAAGTTCTAATCTGACCTTCATGTCGTTTTTCTAGTAGTAGCTAAAGTAAACAGAATGATCTAACAATTTATACGACAAAGGAGAAAATATTGAACAAAGTTAGTACTGTCAATGAGTTTGATAACAGGACATTACATGAAAAAACTTGCTTGGAATATGTATAGGTCTTTTGTCTAGAACAGGTCAAATAATTGATAACACATTTAGGAAAATGTCACTGAGCTTTAGCAAAGTTTTTTTAATATATTTTTAAATTTACATAATATTCAGTTAAATAAAAACTTAAATAGGAATAATACAACATAATTTCAGACGATATTAGAACAGCTTTGTAGAATTAAAATAGGTGTAAGCAATTTTTTGTTAATGTAGGCACATTCTATTTATTAAAGAGTGCAGTTAGAATTTTTTTTTTAAATATAAGGAAATTGTCACTTAAGCTAGTTTGAAAGATTGATATCATTGCCTGAATTTGTTGCCAATATTTTTTGGACACCCTGTATAAACATCTGATTATTGCTAAGCCTTACCATATTCAATTAGCATCTCAACGCATTCCGTGTACCCATTATTGGCAGCATAGTGTAGTGCCGTGTACTTTTTCACATTCTCGATCGATAGATCAGCTCCTAAAAAAAATTGTACCAACCTTAATTAATAAAAGCAATTTGAAAGTAATAATACCCAAAATTTAATACCAAATATGTATAAAAAAAAAAGAACTGTGATATAACATTGTGCAATCACGGAAATAAAAAAAAAATAACACGAAACGTAAATGAAACGTTACAAATGAGCTATTTTACTAAACATTTGACACATTAAGAAGAGAGTTTGAAACATTATTCGAAACATTCCCTTTCGATCTCGGAAACATAACAGACAAACAACCCTTTGCTTTTTTTGCTTATCTTATGGAACATTCGGCATTAGTTAACATTTGCTCTCAATCCCCAATCCCTCTCATCTCTCAAGCATTAGTTCATTTACCATTGTTATACAAACAGCCACAAACAGAGAATAAAATTGTGGTAGCATATTTATAACACAAGTCTAGAAAAAATGTATGTTCGTGACTTGCGTAAACTGCGCGTAACAGCCCGAGTTTATTTGTTTCCTGTGTGTCGTTTGCAATTCATATTATGTTAGGTTAGGTTTGCGGTTTGCCTTTGCCAGTTTGCCTGGCTTCGTTGTTCTTCATTGTTGCTTTGACGCTATTTTATGTGATAATTTGTAGTGTGTGCAGTTGTGGTTATTGTAAGGTGCATATAAAATAATGAATATTGATGCAAAATGTTTAAAACGATATGTGTAAAGAGATTTCCAATTTTGCTTCACATCTACCTAAGTTTCGATATAATTTGAAGAACAACCACCTAGTGAGAACTATTTGAAATATGGATGAGTCAAGTGAAATAGATGTTGTTTATTTTATATTTTATACAAATGTTTATATTTGTTTATGTTTATAGGCATGCTTAAATAAAAGAGTTTAGGTATACCTACAGGTATTTATTTTGTCAAGATATCATTTTGTATCCTTATTTCTGCTGTATAATTTATTATTAAAAGGATAGATGTAATATTGACCATGCGTAGAAGAAATTGTAACTTTATATTATTTTTCAGTTATGTTATTTGTTTTTCACGTACCTACCATTTCAAGATTCATAATCATAACAAACTTTTTCTAATTATCAGTTCGTCATTGTTACCATATTCACGCTGGTCTCAACATTAGAAAATTTCCATTTCAGAAGCGTATTTGAACAATATAAAATTATGTGTAGCTTTTTTAAAATGCTTCTGATATTGTTTTGTGACATTTTTATTTGTACGACGAATGGCAAAATTCGTAATCCATATTAGAAACTTTTTTCAGTGGCTTCTCAAAAAGAAAGAAATTCTTGGTAAAAGTTACCCCCAAACTAAAAGAGCATATTTATTTTTTTTTAATATACAATGTAACAACTTTTTTTAGTTTAATTATTTAAGAAATCAGAAAAACTTTGTCTGGAGTTCGAATTAAGTCATTCACAATACAAATAAAAATATCATAAGAGTATTAGAAATATTTAAGAAATTAGTCACACTATACTATTTCAAAAACGCTTTTGAAATGAAAATTATCTAAAGTTGACGGCATTATGAGAACATTATAGTTATAAAATTATTATGTTACTCAAACATTTCTGAAAATATACTGAAACGTAAAACAAAAATATCGAGTGCATAAATAGAACATAAAAAGAATGTTACTGAAACCAATTTTTTGAAACGTTTCACTGGAAACGTATTTTGGGGAGGATTTCTTGGGTTTCTAGAACGTTACCAGAACGTTGCATGGATTTTTTATGAAACGTTTAGAGAAAAATGGAAACGGTTCTGAAACATGTCAGAAACTGAAAAATGTTTAGTGGGAAAAACGTAAATTTCTATTTCGTAATAAATCGTAACAAGTATTTACACAAACCTTTNAAACGTAAATTTCTATTTCGTAATAAATCGTAACAAATATTTACACAAACCTTTAGCTAACAAGTATTCAATGATCCTTATATGGTTCATTTTACAGGCCATAATAAGTGGTGTGTTACCCTTATCGTTTTTCATATTAATATCGGCATCTGGGAATGCTTTCAGAACTTTGACGAGGCCTCTGAAGTTGCCACTATAAGCAAGGATGTGCAGAGCAGTAAATCCCTCGTTGTTTGTCACTGTTATGTCGATATCCTTACGAGCCAGTAGTATATCCAAAATCTCAGGGTAATCACGCAGCTCACAAGCTATCAGGAATACCGAATAGCCTTTGTCGTTTTTCTTGTTAATGTCTTGAGTCTTTGGTAGCAGGATATTTATCTTGTGTATAATTCTGTACTCAACGGCTCTGTGAAGTGGAAAAGATTCCTTTCTTTCTTCCTCCATTTCGTTTTCTCAATTCCTGCAAAAAAAGAAATATATCTTTAAATCAACATTAATGTATAAGTGGTAAATATAAATAAATCACTAACGTATTGAACTAATATGAACAAAAAATTTCTACACGTCACACTTCATATATAAATTGCACCACTTGCACAAAAACCCAATTAGGCACAAAATACGTGACGCGATTATCGTGAATCTATATCCCTGTGAATCACCGAATTACCCACCCCACAAGTAGGTACTCGTAAAAAAACTTGCACTCACTGCAGTATTAAACAGTGTCTCCAATGTCTGAAATAAAAATTATCTGCAATAGTTCGCAAAATTCAAATCGTTTTAAATTTCTGATTGATAACATGCAGAGAAAGAAAAATGTTGTGATGATTATTACAGCAATTATATAAAAAACCACTGTAATGATTATGATTTTTTTGTTTATCCTTTCCAATAAACTAATAAATCGATATCAACAAAACTCAAAACAAGTGAACAGTGACGAACTGGACGAACAACTGAACATGAAACATAGATCTAAATAATGGAAAGGTAAACAAACGTTCTCGCTGAACAATTTCAGTTGTAACCCCTACCACCCCTTTCCGTTGACATAAAAAACTTAATACGTGACAGACGACGTGCGAAACGGCATGCCACCCGCACCCGCCTCCCCCGACACAGACATGACTTAAACGTACTTAACAGACGGGTGAAGGCGGCTCTGGACGAACTGGCCCAGGATAACTGGGCTAGGCACCTGGAGTCGCTGGATCCACAAGACAACAGCCTCTGGAAAACGCAGAGGGCCCTGCGACAGACCGCTCGCCGTAAAATTCCTCCAATCCACGGTAGTGTGGGGGTGGTTTACACGAACCAGGAAAAGGCCGAGGCTTTCGCCGATAGCCTGGAACTGCAGTGTAGACTGCCTCAGCTGCCCGACGAAGACGAGGAATTCGAGATAGTGGCTGAGCGCGCGGCCCGACGCGTCGACAGAGAGCCAGACAATGACATAATCCCCCCCGCAACACCTGACGAACTAAGACTGACAATACGCAGACTTAAAAACAGAAAAGCCCCCGGACCCGACAATATACATAACACGACACTTAAACGACTACCACACAAGGGCCTCATGGCCCTACTAAACATAACAAACGCGACACTCAGACTAAGACACTTCCCTACCCGCTGGAAAACAGCAAACATAATCCTTATCCCAAAACCCAACAAAGATCACACCATCCCATCCAACTACCGGCCCATTAGCCTGCTCCCGGCTATGAGCAAAGTGGTAGAAAAAATTATCCTAACCCGTCTAAGAACCCACTCCCAAGAACTGCAAGTCATTCCAGACGAGCAGTTCGCCTTCCGACCCAATCACTCCACTGAACTCCAAATCCTTCGCCTTACCGAGCACATCACGGCGGCCTTCAACAGGGGACAGTACACTGGTGCTGTCTTCCTGGACGTCGCAAAGGCCTTCGATACGGTTTGGCATGAAGGCCTACTGATGAAAATGCTCACCAACCAATATCCCATATCCTTTACCAAACTCATAAAATCCTACCTACACCACCGAAAATTCCGCATCCAAATCCAAGATTCCCTTTCCACCACCCGTCCCATGGAGGCCGGTGTCCCCCAGGGCACCGTCCTGTCCCCACAC